>NC_088408.1:12298152-12598152 GCF_034236695.1 Oncorhynchus nerka | reverse complement strand
TATACAGTAACATGTAGACTACTACTATACAGTATGTTGTAGACTACTACTATACAGTAACATGTAGACTACTACTATACAGTAACATGTAGACTACTACTATACAGTAACATGTAGACTACTATGATACAGTAACATGTAGACTACCACTATACAGTATGTTGTAGACTACTACTACAGTAACATGTAGACATTTACAGTATGTTGTAGACTACTACTATACAGTAACATGTAGACTACTACTATACAGTAACGTAGTAACAGTATGTTGTAGACTACTACTATACAGTAACATGTAGACTACTACTATACAGTAACATGTAGACTACTACTATACAGTAAACTGTAGACAGCTATACAGTAACATGTAGACTACTACTATACAGTAACATGTAGACTACTACTATACAGTAACATGTAGACTACTACTATACAGTAACATGTAGACTACTACTATACAGTAACATGACTACTACTATACAGTAACTACTACTATACAGTAACATGTAGACTACTACTATACAGTAACATGTAGACTACTATGATACACAGTAACATTTACACTACTACTATACAGTAACATGTAGACTACTACTATGTTGTAGACTACTACTATACAGTAACAGTAACATGACTACTACTATAGTAACATGTAGACTACTACCTACTACTACTATACAGTACTATACAGTATGTTGTAGACTACTACTATACAGTAACATGTAGACCACTACTATACAGTATGTTGTAGACTACTACTATACAGTAACATGTAAACTACTACTATACAGTAACATGTAGACTACTACTATACAGTAACATGTAGACTACTACAGTACAGTAACATGTAGACTACTACTATACAGTAACATGTAGACTACTACTATACAGTAACATGTAGACTACTACTATACAGTAACATGTAGACTACTACTATACAGTAACATGTAGACTACCACTATACAGTAACATGTAGACTACTACTATACAGTAACATGTAGACTACTACAGTACAGTAACATGTAGACTACTACTATACTGTCAGATTAACACTCCAAACTGCCTACCCCAGGCACTCGGAGGCGCCTGCATGGTCCTAAAGCACACCTTTTCCTAATGTTGTGTCACATTCTAAGCAGCTCCCATGTGGTGCATTGGTCTAAGGCACTGCATCTCAGTGCTAGAGGCATCACTACAGACACAACCGGCTGTGATTGGAAGTCCCATAGGGCACGTACAATTGGCCCGGTGTGGGCCGTCATTGTACGTAACAGTTTGTTTTTAACTGAATTTCGTGAAAGTTGCACCCCTGGTCAGATGTAAGGTCTACGGTAACGTGGTAGAGAACTGATGGAGTCTGCATACAGACAGTACACACTGTACATTGAGAGCTAATCCTAGGCTGCTCCAGGGCAAGAGGGCTCTAGGTCTCTAGTCTAGAAGATACTCTCTCCATTTCCGCTCATGTAAGGTCTTTATGAATGAAAGTTACAGTCACATTTCATTATGGGAAAGTTAGAGATGTGCATGTCGTGTGACTGGGCTCTACAGTGCTCCAGAGGAGTTGGCTTTTCATTTTCTGAAGCAGAGTTCTTGGCAGAGCCTGCCTGACATGATAACCCCTGAAATGATAACCCCTGATATGATAACCCCTGATATGATAACCCATGTGCTCTCATGCAATGACTGCGTCGTATTCCTTACATTGTGCATTACTTTAGTAGAATCAAATCGAAACAATTAAAATGTTATTTGTGACATGTGCCGAGTATCACAGGTGTAGGTACACCTTCACGTGAAATACTTACTTTTGAGCCCTTAACCAGCAATGCAGCTTTAAAAAGTAAGTTAAAAAATGTGCTAAAGTAAGGGGCAAATAGTAACACAGTAAAATAACATTAACGAGGCTGGTGTTCAGTCCCAGGGTCCTTAGCTTAGTGTTGAGCTTCGAGGGCTCTATGGTGTTGAACGCTGAGCTGTAGTCAATGGACAGTATTCTCACTTAGGTGTTCCTTTTGTCCAGGTGGGAAAGGGCAGTGCGGAGTGCAAAATAGATTGCATCATCTGTGGATCTGTTGGGGCGGGATGCAAATTGGTGTGATGGTGTCGCTTTCCCAATCTTAGGGATAACACCAGTAGCAATTGTCAAGTAAAAAATGCAGGTTTAAAAGTTAAACAATGAGTGGGGCAGATCGCTGTTGTTAGAAGGGATAAAATGTATTACCCCCTGTGGACTTTTTTACATAGATCTTTACCAGGGGTAGGATGAGGTAGGATGAAGGATGTAAGATGAGGTAGGATGTAGGATGGGGTAGGAAGTAACATTGCACAAGATGATTGACCTGCATTGTTTGCTGTTTGGGGTTTTAGGCTGGGTTTCTGTACAGCACTTTGAGATATCAGCTGATGTACAAAGGGCTATATAAATAAATTTGATTTGATTTGATTTGGTAGCTGCTATTCATACAACAACACTACTGTCCAATAGACAAGGTGAAAACAACACTACTGTCCAGTAGACAAGGTGAAAACAACACTACTGTCCAGTAGACAAGGTGAAAACAACACTACTGTCCAATAGACAAGGTGAAAACAACACTACTGTCCAGTAGACAAGGTGAAAACAACACTACTGTCCAGTAGACCTGGTGAAAACAGCACTACTGTCCAGTAGACAAGGTGAAAACAACACTACTGTCCAGTAGACCTGGTGAAAGGACAGCAACAATGATGTGCTCCAGATCTACTGTGTGTACAGGATGAAGTTCCTGGGGTTAGGACCAGAGATGCATGTTCAACCCTGGTGTACAGTGGCCCAGTGTATAGTGGCCCTGGTGTACAGTAGCCCAGTGTACAGTGGCCCAGTATACAGCAGCCCTGGTGTACAGTAGCCCAGTATACAGTGGCCCAGTGTGTAGTGGCCCTGGTGTACAGTAGACCAGTATACAGTGGCCCAGTGTACAGTGGCCCAGTGTACAGTGGCCCAGTGTACAGTAGCCCTGGTGTACAGTAGACCAGTATACAGTGTACAGTGCCCAGTATACAGTAGCCCAGTGTACAGCAGCCCAGTGTGTAGTATCCCTGGTGTACAGTAGCCCAGTATACAGTAGCCCAGCATACAGTGGCCCAGTGTACAGTATCCCAGTGTACAGTATCCCAGTATACAGCGGCCCAGTATACAGTAGCCCTGGTGTACAGTAGCCCAGTGTACAGTGGCCCAGTATACAGTAGCCCTGGTGTACAGTAGCCCAGTATACAGTGGCCCAGTGTGTAGTGGCCCAGTGTGTTGTGGCCCAGTGTACAGTGGCCCGGTGTACAGTAGACCAGTATACAGTGGCCCAGTGTACAGTGGCCCAGTGTACAGTGGCCCAGTGTATAGTGGCCCAGTGTACAGTAGCCCAGTGTACAGTAGCCCAGTGTACAGCAGCCCAGTGTACAGTAGCCCAGTGTACAGTAGCCCAGTACACTGGCACACAGCCCTGGCACAGTATACAGTAGCCCAGTGTGCAGTGTACAGTGCCCAGTATACACTAGCCCAGTGTACAGCAGCCCAGTGTGTAGTATCCCTGGTGTACAGTAGCCCAGTATACAGTAGCCCAGCATACAGTGGCCCAGTGTACAGTATCCCAGTGTACAGTATCCCAGTATACAGCGGCCCAGTATACAGTAGCCCTGGTGTACAGTAGCCCAGTATACAGTGGCCCAGTGTGTAGTGGCCCAGTGTGTTGGGGCCCAGTGTACAGTGGCCCGGTGTACAGTAGACCAGTATACAGTGGCCCAGTGTACAGTGGCCCAGTGTACAGTGGCCCAGTGTATAGTGGCCCAGTGTACAGTAGCCCAGTGTACAGTAGCCCAGTGTACAGCAGCCCAGTGTACAGTAGCCCAGTGTACAGTAGCCCAGTATACACTGGCACAGTATACAGTAGCCCAGTGTACAGCAGCCCTGGCGTACAGTAGCCCAGTGTACAGTGTACAGTGCCCAGTATACAGTAGCCCAGTGTACAGCAGCCCAGTGTGTAGTATCCCTGGTGTACAGTAGCCCAGTATACAGTAGCCCAGCATACAGTGGCCCAGTGTACAGTATCCCAGTGTACAGTATCCCAGTATACAGCGGCCCAGTATACAGTAGCCCTGGTGTACAGTAGCCCAGTGTACAGTGGCCCAGTATACAGTAGCCCTGGTGTACAGTAGCCCAGTATACAGTGGCCCAGTGTGTAGTGGCCCAGTGTACAGTGGCCCAGTGTACAGTAGCCCTGGTGTACAGTAGACCAGTATACAGTGGCCCAGTGTACAGTGGCCCAGTGTACAGTGGCCCAGTGTATCGTGGCCCAGTGTACAGTAGCCCAGTGTACAGTAGCCCAGTGTACAGCAGCCCAGTGTACAGTAGCCCAGTATACACTGGCACAGTATACAGTATCCGAGTGTACAGCAGCCCTGGCGTACAGTAGCCCAGTGTACAGTGTACAGTGCCCAGTATACAGTAGCCCAGTGTACAGCAGCCCAGTGTGTAGTATCCCTGGTGTACAGTAGCCCAGTATACAGTAGCCCAGCATACAGTGGCGCAGTGTACAGTATCCCAGTGTACAGTATCCCAGTATACAGCAGCCCAGTATACAGTAGCCCTGGTGTACAGTAGCCCAGTGTACAGAGGCCCAGTATACAGTAGCCCTGGTGTACAGTAGCCCAGTATACAGTGGCCCAGTGTGTAGTGGCCCAGTGTGTAGTGGCCCAGTGTACAGTGGCCCGGTGTACAGTAGACCAGTATACAGTGGCCCAGTGTACAGTGGCCCAGTGTATAGTGGCCCAGTGTACAGTAGCCCAGTGTACAGTAGCCCAGTGTACAGCAGCCCAGTGTACAGTAGCCCAGTGTACAGTAGCCCAGTATACACTGGCACAGTATACAGTAGCTCAGTGTACAGCAGCCCTGGCGTACAGTAGCCCAGTGTACAGTGTACAGTGCCCAGTATACAGTAGCCCAGTGTACAGCAGCCCAGTGTGTAGTATCCCTGGTGTACAGTAGCCCAGTATACAGTAGCCCAGCATACAGTGGCCCAGTGTACAGTATCCCAGTGTACAGTATCCCAGTATACAGAGGCCCAGTATACAGTAGCCCTGGTGTACAGTAGCCCAGTGTACAGTGGCCCAGTATACAGTAGCCCTGGTGTACAGTAGCCCAGTATACAGTGGCCCAGTGTGTAGTGGCCCAGTGTGTAGTGGCCCAGTGTACAGTGGCCCGGTGTACAGTAGACCAGTATACAGTGGCCCAGTGTACAGTGGCCCAGTGTACAGTGGCCCAGTGTATAGTGGCCCAGTGTACAGTAGCCCAGTGTACAGTAGCCCAGTGTACAGCAGCCCAGTGTACAGTAGCCCAGTGTACAGTAGCCCAGTATACACTGGCACAGTATACAGTAGCCCAGTGTACAGTGTACAGTGCCCAGTATACAGTAGCCCAGTGTACAGCAGCCCAGTGTGTAGTATCCCTGGTGTACAGTAGCCCAGTATACAGTAGCCCAGTGTACAGTAGCCCAGTGTACAGTGCCCAGTACACAGTAGCCCAGTATACAGTAGCCCAGTGTACAGTGCCCAGTACACAGTAGCCCAGTACACAGTAGCCCAGTGTACAGTAGCCCAGTGTACAGTGCCCAGTACACAGTAGCCCAGTGTACAGTAGTCCAGTGTACAGTAGCCCAGTGTACAGTGCCCAGTACACAGTAGCCCAGTATACAGTAGCCCAGTGTACCGTAGCCCAGTGTACAGTGCCCAGTACACAGTAGCCCAGTGTACAGTGCCCAGTACACAGTAGCCCAGTGTACAGTAGCCCAGTGTACAGTAGCCCAGTGTACAGTGCCGAGTACACAGTAGCCCAGTATACAGTAGCCCAGTGTACCGTAGCCCAGTGTACAGTGCACAGTACACAGTAGCCCAGTGTACAGTAGCCCAGTGTACAGTGGCCCAGTATACAGTAGCCCAGAGTACAGTAGCCCAGTGCAGTGTGCTCAGTGTAAAGTGGCCCAGTGTACAGTGGCCCAGTGTAAAGTAGCCCTGGTGTACAGTAGCCCAGTATACAGTAGCCCGGTGTATAGTAGCTTGGTGTACAGTAGCCCAGTGTACAGTAGCCCAGTATACTTTAGCCCAGAGCACAGTAGCCCAGTGTACAGTAGCCCAGTGTACAGTTGCCCGGTGTACAGTAGCCCAGTATACTTTAGCCCAGAGCACAGTAGCCCAGTGTACAGTAGCCCAGTGTACAGTAGCCCAGTGTACAGTAGCCCAGTGTACAGTAGACCTGGTGTACAGTAGCCATCTATACAGTAGCCCAGTGTACAGTGGCCCAGTATACAATAGTCCAGTATACATTAGCCAAGTATACAGTGTCCCAGTATACAGTAGCCCTGGCGTACAGTAGCCCAGTGTACAGTAGCCCAGTGTACAGTAGCCCAGTGTACAGTAACCCTGGCGTACAGTAGCCCAGGTGTACAGTAGCCCAGGTGTACAGTAGCCCAGTGTACAGTAGCCCGGTGTACAGTAGCCCAGTGTACAGTAGCCCAGTATACGGTAGCCAAGTATACAGTGTCCCAGTATACAGTAGCCCAGGTGTACAGTAGCCCGGTGTACAGTAGCCCAGTGTACAGTGGCCCAATGTACAGTGGCCCAGTGTACAGTGGCCCTGCTGTACAGTAGACCTGTTGTACAGTAGCCCAGTGTACAGTAGCCCAGTGTACAGTAGCCCAGTGTACAGTAGCCCTGGTGTACAGTAGCCCAGTGTACAGTAGGCCTGGTGTACAGTAGCCCAGTGTACAGTAGCCCAGTGTACAGTAGACCTGGTGTACAGTAGCTCTGGTGTAGAGTGGCCCAGTGTACAGTAGCCCAGTGTACAGTAGCCCTGGTGTAGAGTGGCCCAGTATACAGTAGCCCGGTGTACAGTAGCCCTGGTGTACAGTAGCCCAGTGTACAGTAGCCCAGTGTACAGTAGCCCAGTGTACAGTAGACCTGGTGTACCGTAGACCAGGTGTACAGTAGCCTGGTGTACAGTAGCCCAGTGTACAGTAGCCCAGTGTACAGTAGACCTGGTGTACCGTAGACCAGGTGTACAGTAGCCTGGTGTACAGTAGCTCAGTGTACAATGGCCCAGTGTACAGTAGACCTGGTGTACAGTAGCCCTGGTGTACAGTGGCCCAGTGTACAGTAGACCTGGTGTACAGTAGCCCTGGTGTATTGTAGCCCTGGTGTACAGTAGCCCGGTGTACAGTAGACCTGGTGTACAGTAGCCCAGTGTACAGTAGACCTGGTGTACAGTGGCCCTGGTGTACAGTAGCCCAGTGTACAGTAGACCTGGTGTACAGTAGCCCAGTGTACAGTAGCCCAGTGTACAGTAGACCTGGTGTACAGTAGCCCAGTGTACAGTAGACCTGGTGTACAGTAGCCCAGTGTACAGTAGCCCAGTGTACAGTAGACCTGGTGTACAGTAGCCCAGTGTACAGTAGCCCAGTGTACAGTAGACCTGGTGTACAGTGGCCCTGGTACTGACCTCTCATTCCACAGATCTAATGATATACATTTGTTCTGTTTAGTTCATTTGTCGATTTTTAAAACTACATACAGTGTTACTGCACACACACACAGCGTGAATACAGCACTGACACACCGACGCACGCACGCACACACACACACACACACACACACACACACACACACACACACACACACACACACACACACACACACACACACACACACACACACACACACACACACAGTATAAATACAGCACTCCCATCCAAGGAACGTTCTGACGTAAGGGGAGAGAGATCCTGGCAGAGGAGAGGAGAGGGAGCTGTAGCTAATTTCACGCTCAGTATTTTCCTGCCATGCAACGCTAATTTCCCATTCAGTCTGAGTGATGAAATATGTGCCCTGTGATCCCTGGTTGCCGCCAAGGCTCAGATCGCATCCCAAATGGCACCCTATCTCCTATATAGTGCACTACTTTTGACCAGGCAACGTAGGGAATAGGGTGCCATTTGGGACGGACACACTGAGATATCTTCACATGGGGATTCCTTCCTCTCAAATCTATATTAGTGCCCTTTTCATACAGGCGTCCTAATTCCCAGAGAAGCCAGACTAAACCATGCGGGAGAGAGTAGTAGCAGTTTAATTTGCTCACTTCTCGCTTTCTCCCAATCCCCGAGTGACACTGCGATGTTCACTAAGTGTACAATACATCAAGAACACCTTACTAATGTTGCATTGCAACCCCCCCGCACCCCCCACCCTTGCATTTCTCCTCAGAAAAGCCTAAATTAGTTGGGGCACAGACTCTATAAGGTATCGAAAGCTTTCTACAGGAATGCTGGCCCAAGTTGACTCACACAGTTGAAAGTTGGCTGGATGTCCTTAGGGTGGTGGACCATTCTTGATACACACCGGACGCTGTTGAGCCTGAAAAACCCAGCAGCGTTGCAGTTCTTGACACAAACCGATGAGCCTGGCACCTACTACCATACCCCGTTCAAAGGCACATAAATATTTTGTCTTCCCGTTCACCCTCTGAATGGCACACATACACAATCCATGTCTCAATTGTATCAATCCTGTTTCCTCCCCTTCACCTACACCAGTTATTCACAAACTGTGGTACACATACCCCCAGGGGTACGCTCAGTGCAGTCGGGGGTACACATACCCCCAGGGGTATGCTCAGTGCAGTCGGGGGTACACATACCCCAGGGGTACGCTCAGTGCAGTCGGGGGTACACTTTCCCCAGGGGTACGCTCAGTGCAGTCGGGGGTACACGCACCCCCAGGGGTATGCTCAGTGCAGTCGGGGGTACACAATCCCCCAGGGGTACGCTCAGTGCATTCGGGGGTACACACACCCCCAGGGGTACGCTCAGTGCAGTCGGGGGTACACATCCCCCAGGGGTACGCTCAGTGCAGTCGGGGGTACACTTTCCCCAGGGGTACGCTCAGTGCAGTCGGGGGTACACCTTCCCCCAGGGGTACGCTCAGTGCAGTCGGGGGAACACATACCCCAGGGGTACGCTCAGTGCAGTCGGGGGAACATATTCCCCCAGGGGTACGCTCAGTGCAGTCGGGGGAACACACACCCCCAGGGGTACGCTCAGTGCAGTCGGGGGTACACTTTACCCCAGTGGTACGCTCAGTGCAGTCGGGGGTACACATTCCCCCAGGGGTACGCTCAGTGCAGTCGGGGGAACAGTTCCCCCAGGGGTACACTTTCCCCAGGCGTACACTCAGTGAAGTCGGGGGTACACAACCCCAGTGGTACACATACCCCAGGGGTACACCCAGTGCAGTTGGGGGTACACATACCCCAGTGGTACACATACCCCAGTGGTACGCTCAGTGCAGTCGGGGGAACACATTCCCCAGGGGTACACTCAGTGCAGACGGGGGTACACATACCCCAGTGGTACACATACCCCAGGGGTACACTCAGTGCAGTCGGGGGTACACATACCCCAGTGGTACACATACCCCAGTACACATACCCCAGTGGTACGCTCAGTGCAGTCGGGGGAACACCTCCCCCAGGGGTACGCTCAGTGCAGTCGGGGGTACACAATCCCCCAGGGGTATGCTCAGTGCAGTCGGGGGTACACATACCCCCAGGGGTACGCTCAGTGCAGTCGGGGGAACACATACCCCCAGGGGTACGCTCAGTGCAGTCGGGGGTACACATTCCCCCAGGGGTACGCTCAGTGCAGTCGGGGGTACACATACCCCAGGGGTACGCTCAGTGCAGTCGTCGTACACCTTCCCCCAGGGGTACACTCAGTGCAGTCGGGTGTACACATACCCCAGTGGTACACCTACCCCAGGGGTACACTCAGTGCAGTCGGGGGAACACATACCCCCAGGGGTACACTCAGTGCAGACGGGGGTACACATACCCCAGTGGTACACAATCCCCCAGGGGTACACTCAGTGCAGTCGGGGGTACACATACCCCAGTGGTACACATACCCCAGTGGTACGCTCAGTGCAGTCGGGGGTACACAATCCCCCAGGGGTACGCTCAGTGCAGTCGGGGGTACACATACCCCAGGGGTACGCTCAGTGCAGTCGGGGGTACACTTTACCCCAGGGGTACGCTCAGTGCAGTTGGGGGTACACATACCCCCAGGGGTACGCTCAGTGCAGTCGGGGTACACCTTCCCCCAGGGGTACACATACCCCCAGGGGTACACTCAGTGCAGTCGGGTGTACACCTTACCCCAGTGGTACACCTTCCCCCAGGGGTACACTCAGTGCAGTCGGGGGTACACATACCCCAGTGGTACACCTTCCCCCAGGGGTACACTCAGTGCAGTCGGGGGTACACTTTACCCCAGTGGTACACTTTACCCCAGTGGTACGCTCAGTGCAGTCGGGGTACACTCAGTGCAGTCGGGGGTACACACACCCCCAGGGGTATGCTCAGTGCAGTCGGGGGTACACCTTCCCCCAGGGGTACGCTCAGTGCAGTCGGGGGTACACATACCCCCAGGGGTACGCTCAGTGCAGTCGGGGGTACACATACCCCAGTGGTACACATACCCCAGGGGTACACTCAGTGCAGTCGGGGGTACACATACCCCAGTGCTACACATACCCCAGTGGTACGCTCAGTGCAGTCGGGGTACACTCAGTGCAGTCGGGGGTACACATTCCCCCAGGGGTACGCTCAGTGCAGTCGGGGGAACACCAAATAAAAATAAAAATATTTTTTATTTTTATATATTTCCCCCAAAAAATGTAAGGTTGTTTGCTTTTCTTCCATTTTTCAAACAGTCCATTTATATTTTCCAACGGGGACATTCATTTGGGTGAGATTATTTTCTCGCCTTGAGTAGCCTCTTTTCACCTCCGAAAATGAAATGAAACCATCTAGTGTTCAGCGAAATAACAACACAATGTCAAATACTGGTAGCCTCATCACATAATTAACATCCAATCTCATTAACCCTTACTCTCTCGAGGGAATTCCACTAACGGTCCGTATGGAGCCAAACGTAGCAAAAGCCATGAAAGGGAGTGGTAACGCGCGTGTAAGCAGTTGCTCCCGACACCACTTGGGTCACTGCAGCATCCCCTGAGAGAAGTTTTTGGACACTACAGTGAAAACGATTAAAGCAAGGCCCCTGAACTCTGGTGTATCTTCTGCACTATGCAATGATATGGGCAGCGACCATGTGACGCTTTTACAACATACAGAACAGCGCTGGTTATCAAGGGGCAAAGTATTGACACGTTTTTTTTTTACGAGCTTCAAGTTTTCTTTACAGACCATAATTTTCACTTGTCGGACCTCTTGCATGATGATGAGTTTCTCACATGACTGGCCTGTCTGGGTGATGTTTTATCTCACCTGAATGATCTGAATCTAGGATTACAGGGACTCTCCGCAAATATATTCACTGAGCGGGACAAAATTGAGGCTATAATTAAGAAGTTGGAGCTCTTCTCTGTCTGCATTAACAAGGACAACACACAGGTATTTCCATCATTGTAGGATTTTTTTGTGTGCAACTGAACTTAAGCTTACGGACAACGTCAAATGTGATAAAGCGAAGCACATGAGTGAGTTGGGTGCTCAATTACGCAGGTACTTTGCCGAAATGGACGTCACTAACAACTGGATTCTTCATCCCTTTCGTGCCCTGTCCACATACTGATATCTGAACAAGACAGGCTCATCGAAATTGTAACAAACGGTTCTGTAAATTGAATTTAATCAGAAGCCACTGCCAGATTTCTGGATCGGTCTGCGCTCAGAGTATCCTGCCTTGGCAAATCGCGCTGTTAAAACACCGATGCCCTTTGCAACCTTGTACCTATTGTGAGAGTGGATTCTCGGTCCTCACTAGCATGAAAACTAAATACAGGCACAGACTGTGTGTGGGAAATGATTTAAGACTGAGACTCTCTCCAATACAACCCAACATTGCAGAGTTATGTGGATCCTTTCAAGCACACCCTTCTCATTAACCTGTGGTGAGATTATTCTCGCCTGAGTAGCCTCTTTTCACTGCCAAAAATGTAATTAAACCATCTAGTGTTCAGAGATATAACACAATGTCAAATACAGGTATCCTAGTCAAATAATTAACATCCATCTGGGTTTCTGGACAGCACTTTGTGACATCGACTGATGTAAAAAGTGCTTTATAAAGACATTTGATTGATTGATGGTGAGTTATTCACAATTTTCGATTAACAAATAAGGTTTTAAATATAAGGTGGTTAAATAAAGAGCAAAATGATTGATTATTATTATATTATTATTTGTGCCCTGGTCCTATAAGAGCTCTTCGTCATTTCCCACGAGCCGGGTTGTGACAAAAACTCCCACTCATTCTTATGTTTAATTAATAAATGTATCGTATAGTGTGTGTGTGTGTGTGGCAGGCTTACAATAATGGCAACAACAACATTTGAGAGTGCTCTGACCCTGGTGCTAGAGGGGGTACAGCTGGAGGTTGAATGTTTGAAGGGGTACGGGACTATAACAAGTTTGGGAACCACTGATCTACACTGATTGAAGTGGATTTAACCAGTGACATCAAAACGGAATCATAGCTTTCACCTGGATTCACCTGGTCAGTCTTTGTCATGTAAAAAGCAGGAGTTCCTAATGCTTTGTCCACTCAGGGTAAATTACCATCATATTCCCCAGCGCTGTTCTGCTCTGCGATCACTCTCCAGGTGTCATGTTACTGTGAAATGTAAGGTAAACACAAAGCTCATTGTCTAAAACCCAAATATCTTTGTGAATACATAACCTGCTATTCTAAAATACAAGGTAGGACTACTACAGTAATGGATGCTGTCAGGTATACAAACACGAAAAAGCACAGCTGTGTCATCTTTGTCCTCGGAAACAAATAACAACGCAAATCCTCCAAAACAACCAATCCTGAGCCGATACGGTCGCAGCTGTGACCCTCCTCTCCTCCCCTCCTTCCTACTCTGCTCTCCCCTTCTCTCCTCCCCTCCCTCCTACTCTGCTCTTCCCTTCTCACCTCCTCTCCCTCCTACTCTGCTCTCCCCTCCTCTCCTCCCCTGCCTCCTACTCTGCTCTCCCCTCCTCACCTCCCCTCCCTCCTACTCTGCTCTCCCCTCCTCTCCTTCCCTCCCTCCTACTCTGCTCTCCCCTCCTCTCCTCCTACTCTGCTCTCCCCTCCTCACCTGTCAAAAGTGGTTACGGAGGAAGCCGCCCTCGCTTCGGTCGGTCCGACAGCTCATCTGGTAGCTGTGGAAACCAGAGGTGTCCCCAGGTGAACCAATGGCAGTGCCCGTTATGAAAATTGGGCGCCATGGGAGTGATAGAGGAGGGGTGAGGAGGGAGTGCGGGGTGTTGTGCGTGCATTGTACGTGCATTGTGCGTGCATGCGTGACTTCGAGGCACACGTAGAAACTTTTCCCTCATTGGTGGATTCCATCCAGTATACATCACACCATCTCAGTTGGCATAACAACAAATCGTCTTGTGTTGTGATTCTTCTGATCTAGAATGGAGAGCTGTCGACTCGATACCAGACTACTTTGTTAGCACCACATAGCACCATTAACTGTTATTGTCAAAATGACAAAAACAATGGGCCATTTTAGTCACATCACATTTGTATTGCCTCATTAACCTAGAGTAAACAAAAATCACTGACTTCCATGTAAACAAACATACATAGCCCTGTTCTACCAACATGTTTTTCTGAATAACATCCTATTCTCTTCCCAACAGCAGAAATATGACAAACCTATATATGAATTATCGGTCCCACTTTATTTGAAGTCCATCTTATGGAGGCTTCATAAAGCATTCATATAGACTTCACAAGGACTACATAAATGGGTCACAAATCATCTCTAACAGTATGTCATGCTCTGTAAAGGAGTAAATGGTTGTGTCCCATTATGAACCTTTATAGAGCATGATATACGGTTATAGATGATTTGTGAAGCATCTTTGTAGTGCTTATGAAGCCTATATGAAGGGAGGGAGGGAGGGAGGGAATGAGGGAGGGAGAGAGAGAGAGAGAGAGAGAGAGAGAGAGAGAGAGAGAGAGACAGCGGCACAATCACCAGATGGTGCCTCAAAGTTTTGGCGTAGTAGTATGGGTATGGTGTCAATTCCGATTCAAAAGTCAAACAGGCACGAGAAACATCATTGCGTGAGCAAACACTTGAGTTAAGAGAGAAGAACTGTGGTCGAGCGAGCAGAGGACAGGTGCCGCGAGCGCAGGCCAGCGTGTTGTGTTCAAATTAAACTTGAGAGCTTGCTAGTGTGACTTTCAGCCAGCAGAACTGCATTTCCGCCCGGAGTCAATTAATTTGAGAGCAGAGATTTTGGTTCGCCTGAAGAAATACTCTCTCACACCAATTTTCCAGCGCTCCAAAATCTGGTTTGCTCTGTTAACTGTTTACTGTAATTTTATCAATTCAAGTCAATTAACATGTAGCAGTCCACTGAAACACAGGTCAGTGTTTTGGTCAGGTTTTTTGGACCAATTACCTCTTTACTGCTCTCTAACCAGAATTTTTACCATTGAGATGAAAAAGAAAACGGTGAAAGGTGAACGATGGCTGACAAAAATAAAGTAGTAAGTTCGATAGTTTTTCAGTGGAGAAACTAGCTAACCAACTAGCTAGCTAATCAACTATGAATTCAATATTGAAATTGAAGTAGGCAGTTATTTAGTCTTATTTTATTAAAGCAGGCTATTGATGAGGCAAGGTAGTTGAACAACAGCTAGCTATGAAGCTAACTACCTAACATTAACTAGCTAACAAACGTTTAGCAATGCAGTTTAACCTCTTGAAGCTAGGGGGCACTATTTTTATTTTGGGAAAAATAACATTCCCAAGTAAACTGCCTATTCCTCAGGACCAGATGCTAGAATTTGCATATAATTGACAGCTTAGGATAGAAAACACTCTAAAGTTTCCAAAACTGTCAAAATATTGCCTGTGAGTTTAACAGAACTGATATTGCAGGCGAAATCCTGAGATAAATCCAATCAGGAAGTGACTCTTATTTTGAAACCCCTGTCTTTCTATGCATCCCTATTGCCCATTGAAAGGGATATCAACCAGATTCCTTTTTCTGTGGCTTCCCTAAGGTGTCTACAGCCTTTAGCCGTAGTTTCAGGCCTTTATTTTGAAGAATGAGCGTAAATGTCCACATTGCGTAAGTGGTCTGTTGTTGGCTCTCAGTGTGATTTTTGAGCAAAACAGAGAGGTAGCCATTTTTCCTCCTGGTCCTAGTTAAAAGCCAACTGTCCCGGTTGATATATTATCGAATAGATATTTGAAAAACAACTTGAGGATTGATTATAAAAAACGTTTGCCATGTTTCTGTCGATATTATGGATATAATTTGGAATTTTTGTCTGCGTTGTCATGACCGCTATTTCCGGTGGATTCCTAGGCATAACGCATCAAACTAACGGAGGTATTTGGATATAAAAAATAACTTTATGGAACAAAAGGAACATTTGCTGTGTAACTGGGAGTCTTGTGAGTGAAAACATCCGAAGCTCATCAAAGGTAAACGATTAATTTGATTGCTTTTCTGATTTTCGTGACCAAGTTACATGCCGCTAGGTGTACATAATGTTTTGTTAGTATATCGAATAATTTACACAAACGCTTGTATTGTTTTCGCTGTAAAGCATAATTTCAAAACCTGGGATGACAGGGTGATTAACAAAAGGTTTGACCAGGTGGATTAAGGCTTCTCCTCAGGAGACAGGTCATTGTGTGTAAAGAGAACACGTTTGACCAGGTGGATTAAGGCTTCTCCTCAGGAGACAGGTCATTGTGAGTAAAGAGAACACGTTTGACCAGGTGGATTAAGGCTTCTCCTCAGGAGACAGGTCATTGTGAGTAAAGACAACAGACAGACAGACAGACAGACAGACAGACAGACAGACAGACAGACAGACAGACAGAGACAGACAGACAGACAGAGACAGACAGACAGACAGACAGACAGACAGACAGACAGACAGACAGACAGACAGACAGACAGACAGACAGACAGACAGACAGACAGAGCTGCTGTATTGATTTAGTCAAGTCTTGGTCATTTTGACAAAATTCACATTTTTATCATTTTAATAATAATTTAGTCTTGTTATTGTCAAAATGACAAAAACAATGGGCCATTTTAGTCAACTAGTAACATTTTAGTCACATCACATTTGTATTGCCTCATTAACCTAGAGTAAACAAAAACCACTGACTTCCATGTAAACAAACATACATAGCCCTGTTCTACCAACATGTTTTTTTGAATAACATCCCTATTTTGAGAGAGAGAGAGAGAGAGAGAGAGAGAGAGGGGCACAATCACCAGATGGTGCCTCAAAGATTTGGCGTAGTAGTATGGGTATGGTGTCAATTCCGATTCAAAAGTCAAACAGGCACGAGAAACATCATTGCGTGAGCAAACACTTGAGTTAAGAGAGAAGAACTGTGGTCGAGCGATCAGAGGACAGGTGCCGCGAGCGCAGGCCAGCGTGTTGTGTTCAAATTAAACTTGAGAGCTTGCTAGTGTGACTTTCAGCCAGCAGAACTGCATTTCCGCCCGGAGTCAATTAATTTGAGAGCAGAGATTTTGGTTCGCCTGAAGAAATACTCTCTCACACCAATTTTCCAGCGCTCCAAAATCTGGTTTGCTCTGTTAACTGTTTACTGTAATTTTATCAATTCAAGTCGATTAACATGTAGCAGTCCACTGAAACACAGGTCAGTATTTTGGTCAGGTTTTTTGGACCAATTACCTCTTTACTGCTCTCTAACCAGAATTTTTACCATTGAGATGAAAAAGAAAACGGTGAAAGGTGAACGATGGCTGACAAAAATAAAGTAGTAAGTGCGATAGTTTTTCAGTGGAGAAACTAGCTAACCAACTAGCTAGCTAATCAACTATGAATTCAATATTGAAATTGAAGTAGGCAGTTATTTAGTCTTATTTTATTAAAGCAGGCTATTGATGAGGCAAGCTAGTTGAACAACAGCTAGCTATGAAGCTAACTACCTAACATTAACTAGCTAACAAAGGTTTAGCCATGCAGTTTAACCTCTTGAAGCTAGGGGGCACTATTTTTATTTTTGGAAAAATAACGTTCCCAAGTAAACTGCCTATTTCTCAGGACCAGATGCTAGAATATGCATATAATTGACAGCTTAGGATAGAAAACACTCTAAAGTTTCCAAAACTGTCCAAATATTGCCTGTGAGTTTAACAGAACTGATATTGCAGGCGAAATCCTGAGAAAAATCCAATCAGGAAGTGACTCTTATTTTGAAACCCCTGTCTTTCTATGCATCCCTATTGCCCATTGAAAGGGATATCAACCAGATTCCTTTTTCTGTGGCTTCCCTAAGGTGTCTACAGCCTTTAGCCGTAGTTTCAGGCCTTTATTTTGAAGAATGAGCGTAAATGTCCACATTGCGTAAGTGGTCTGTTGTTGGCTCTCAGTGTGATTTTTGCGCAAAACAGAGAGGTAGCCATTTTTCCTCCCAGTCCTAGTTAAAAGCCAACTGTCCCGGTTGATATATTATCGAATAGATATTTGAAAAACAACTTGAGGATTGATTATAAAAAACGTTTGCCATGTTTCTGTCGATATTATGGATATAATTTGGAATTTTTGTCTGCGTTGTCATGACCGCTATTTCCGGTGGATTCCTAGGCATAACGCATCAAACTAACGGAGGTATTTGGATATAAAAAATATCTTTATGGAACAAAAGGAACATTTGCTGTGTAACTGGGAGTCTTGTGAGTGAAAACATCCGAAGCTCATCAAAGGTAAACGATTAATTTGATTGCTTTTCTGATTTTCGTGACCAAGTTACATGCCGCTAGGTGTACATAATGTTTTGTTAGTATATCGAATAATTTACACAAACGCTTGTATTGTTTTCGCTGTAAAGCATAATTTCAAAACCTGGGATGACAGGGTGATTAACAAAAGGTTTGACCAGGTGGATTAAGGCTTCTCCTCAGGAGACAGGTCATTGTGTGTAAAGAGAACACGTTTGACCAGGTGGATTAAGGCTTCTCCTCAGGAGACAGGTCATTGTGAGTAAAGAGAACACGTTTGACCAGGTGGATTAAGGCTTCTCCTCAGGAGACAGGTCATTGTGAGTAAAGACAACAGACAGACAGACAGACAGACAGACAGACAGACAGACAGACAGACAGACAGACAGACAGACAGACAGACAGACAGACAGACAGACAGACAGACAGACAGACAGAGACAGACAGACAGACAGAGACAGACAGACAGACAGACAGACAGACAGACAGACAGACAGACAGACAGACAGACAGACAGACAGACAGACAGACAGACAGACAGACAGACAGAGCTGCTGTATTGATTTAGTCAAGTCTTGGTCATTTTGACAAAATTCACATTTTTATCATTTTAATAATAATTTAGTCTTGTTATTGTCAAAATGACAAAAACAATGGGCCATTTTAGTCAACTAGTAACATTTTAGTCACATCACATTTGTATTGCCTCATTAACCTAGAGTAAACAAAAACCACTGACTTCCATGTAAACAAACATACATAGCCCTGTTCTACCAACATGTTTTTTTGAATAACATCCCTATTTTGAGAGAGAGAGAGAGAGAGAGAGAGAGAGAGAGAGAGGGGCACAATCACCAGATGGTGCCTCAAAGATTTGGCGTAGTAGTATGGGTATGGTGTCAATTCCGATTCAAAAGTCAAACAGGCACGAGAAACATCATTGCGTGAGCAAACACTTGAGTTAAGAGAGAAGAACTGTGGTCGAGCGATCAGAGGACAGGTGCCGCGAGCGCAGGCCAGCGTGTTGTGTTCAAATTAAACTTGAGAGCTTGCTAGTGTGACTTTCAGCCAGCAGAACTGCATTTCCGCCCGGAGTCAATTAATTTGAGAGCAGAGATTTTGGTTCGCCTGAAGAAATACTCTCTCACACCAATTTTCCAGCGCTCCAAAATCTGGTTTGCTCTGTTAACTGTTTACTGTAATTTTATCAATTCAAGTCGATTAACATGTAGCAGTCCACTGAAACACAGGTCAGTATTTTGGTCAGGTTTTTTTGGACCAATTACCTCTTTACTGCTCTCTAACCAGAATTTTTACCATTGAGATGAAAAAGAAAACGGTGAAAGGTGAACGATGGCTGACAAAAATAAAGTAGTAAGTGCGATAGTTTTTCAGTGGAGAAACTAGCTAACCAACTAGCTAGCTAATCAACTATGAATTCAATATTGAAATTGAAGTAGGCAGTTATTTAGTCTTATTTTATTAAAGCAGGCTATTGATGAGGCAAGCTAGTTGAACAACAGCTAGCTATGAAGCTAACTACCTAACATTAACTAGCTAACAAAGGTTTAGCCATGCAGTTTAACCTCTTGAAGCTAGGGGGCACTATTTTTATTTTTGGAAAAATAACGTTCCCAAGTAAACTGCCTATTTCTCAGGACCAGATGCTAGAATATGCATATAATTGACAGCTTAGGATAGAAAACACTCTAAAGTTTCCAAAACTGTCCAAATATTGCCTGTGAGTTTAACAGAACTGATATTGCAGGCGAAATCCTGAGAAAAATCCAATCAGGAAGTGACTCTTATTTTGAAACCCCCCTGTCTTTCTATGCATCCCTATTGCCCATTGAAAGGGATATCAACCAGATTCCTTTTTCTGTGGCTTCCCTAAGGTGTCTACAGCCTTTAGCCGTAGTTTCAGGCCTTTATTTTGAAGAATGAGCGTAAATGTCCACATTGCGTAAGTGGTCTGTTGTTGGCTCTCAGTGTGATTTTTGCGCAAAACAGAGAGGTAGCCATTTTTCCTCCCAGTCCTAGTTAAAAGCCAACTGTCCCGGTTGATATATTATCGAATAGATATTTGAAAAACAACTTGAGGATTGATTATAAAAAACGTTTGCCATGTTTCTGTCGATATTATGGATATAATTTGGAATTTTTGTCTGCGTTGTCATGACCGCTATTTCCGGTGGATTCCTAGGCATAACGCATCAAACTAACGGAGGTATTTGGATATAAAAAATATCTTTATGGAACAAAAGGAACATTTGCTGTGTAACTGGGAGTCTTGTGAGTGAAAACATCCGAAGCTCATCAAAGGTAAACGATTAATTTGATTGCTTTTCTGATTTTCGTGACCAAGTTACATGCCGCTAGGTGTACATAATGTTTTGTTAGTATATCGAATAATTTACACAAACGCTTGTATTGTTTTCGCTGTAAAGCATAATTTCAAAACCTGGGATGACAGGGTGATTAACAAAAGGCTAAGCTGTGTTTCGCTATATTTCACTTGTGATTTCATGAATATGAATATTTTCTAGTAAGATTATTTGACCGTTGCGCTATGCTATTTAGCGTAGTTGATGACAATTATCCCGGATTCGGGATGGGTGGTTCCAAGATTAACCAAAGCCAAAGCTATTACTATTGGTTAGAAAGATGGTTCTATACTGAATGTACAGTATGTGATAGTCATAGCTAAACAATATGAGTAGTGTAGGTAAGGTATAAGTGAACCTACAGGAAGAAAGCTCTCCACAAGGTGGGTTGTTCATGGACTGACAGCATGCCGTTCTATACTGAACCATGCTGACTGACAAGTGGAATGGATTTGTACAGGGCAATTACACTATAAAGGAGTGACGTTGAGACTCAAGATGTTTTTGCTTTAAAATGTATGTCAAACAAACCTATTGCCGTGGAATTGCCCTACAGCTTGGCTCAGTCCAGTCACACATCTTATCACTTATTTGGCTAATTGTTTAACCATAGTTGCCTATTTTGATACAGCTACAGGGTAGCCTAGTGGTTAGAGCGTTGGACTAGTAACCGGAAGGTTGCAAGTTCAAACCCCCGAGCTGACAAGGTACAAATCTGCCGTTCTGCCCCTAGGCCGTCATTGAAAATAAGAATTTGTTCTTAACTGACTTGCCTAGTAAAATAAAGGTTAAAAATAAAATGGACTGTTACCTTGAACGCAACATCAATATGTTAAAACATTTGAACTGAACTTGGTCTGTGACATCATTGTGAGTAGAGAGAACACGTTTGACCAGGTGGATTAAGGCTTCTCCTCAGGAGACAGGTCATTGTGTGTAAAGAGAACACGTTTGCCCAGGTGGATTAAGGCTTCTCCTCAGGAGACAGGTCATTGTGTGTAAAGACAACACATTTGACCAGGTGGATTAAGGCTTCTCCTCAGGAGACAGGTCATTGTGTGTAAAGAGAACACATTTGACCAGGTGGATTAAGGCTTCTCCTCAGGAGACAGGTCATTGTGTGTAAAGAGAACACATTTGCCCAGGTGGATTAAGGCTTCTCCTCAGGAGACAGGTCATTGTGTGTAAAGACAACACATTTGACCAGGTGGATTAAGGCTTCTCCTCAGGAGACAGGTCATTGTGTGTAAAGAGAACACGTTTGACCAGACGGAGTCAGGTTTCTACCTCATCGCCCTGGACCTCTACAGCAACGAGGCAGAGAACCTCGAGTTTGGACCAGTGAGTCACCAACTCATCCTATGACTTACACAACTCAGCACATATGAATCCTTCCTCAAACTCCAGTGCCATACTTTGTTTAACTTTTACCAATGTCTATGGGTTATACATTTAATTTAAGTTGGGACTCCATTGTCATGACGTGGCCCTTTTGGGTGTATATCGTGGCTCCCCACCTCTCTCACTCTTTCTCCCACCACAGGTTTTACAACGGTCATAAATTCCTGGAAGAAACTCTCTCCTGGCTGCCATGGAGTATTGAGGGAGAGAGCCTACAGTGCCTCGCAAAAGCATTCAAACCCCTTGGCTTTTTCCCTATTTTGTTGCATTACAACCTGTAATTTAAATGGATTTGGCTGAAGTGAAATGAAAAAAAGGACTTGTTTAAAAAAAATATAGGAAAAAAATGGAAAAATGGTGCGTGCATATGTATTCACCCTCTTAGCCATGAAGCCCCTAAATAAGATCTGGTGCAACCAATTACCTTCAGAAGTCACATAATTAGTTAAATAAAGTCCACCTGTGTGCAATCTAAGTGTCACATGATCTCAGTATATATACACTTGTTCTGAAAGTCCCCAGAGTCTGCAACACCACCAAGCAAAGGGCACCACCAAGCAAGCGGCACCATGAAGACCGAGGAGCTCTCCAAACAGGTCAGGGACACAAATGTGGAGAAATACAGATCAGGGTTGGGTTATAAAAAAGTATCAGAAACTTTGAACATCTCACGGAGCACCATTAAATCCATTATAAAAAAAAATTGAAAGAATTAGGCACCACAACAAACCTGCCAAGCGAGGGCCGCCCACCAAAACTCACAGGCCAGGCAAGGAGGACATTAGTCAGAGAGGAATCAAAGAGACTAAAGATAACCCTGAAGGAGCTGCAAAGCTCCACAGCGGAGATTGGAGTATCTGTCCATAGGACCACTTTAAGCCGTACACTCCACTGAGCTGGGCCTTATGGAAGAGTGGACAGAAAATACATTCCTTAAAGAAATAAACAAGCAAACATGTTTGGTGTTCGCCAAACGGCATGTGGGAGACTCCCCAAACATATGGAAGAAGGTACTCTGTTCAGATGAGACTGAAATTGAGCTTTTTGACCATCAAGGAAACGCTATGTCTGGCGCAAACCACACACCTCTCATCACCCCGAGAACATCATCCACACAGTGAAGCATGGTGGTGGCAGCATCATGCTGTGGGGATGTTTTTCATCGGCAGGGACTGGGAAACTTGTCAGAATTGAAGGAATGATGGATGGTGCTAAATACAGGGATATTCTTGGGGGGAACCTGTTTCAGTCTTCCAGGGATTTGAGACTGGGACAGAGGTTCACCTTCCAGCAGGACAATGATCCTAAGAGTTCTGCTAAAGCAACACTCAAGTGGTCTAAGGGGAGGCATTTAAATGTCTTGGAATGACCTAGTCAAATCCCAGACCTCAATCTAATTGAGAATCTGTAGTATGACAAAGATTGCTGTACACTAGCGGAACCCATCCAACTTGAAGAAGCTGAGCTAGATGTGCCAAGCTTATAGAAACATACCCCAAGAGACTTGCAGCTGTAATTACTGCAAAAGGTGGCTCTACAAAGTATTAACTTTGGGGGGTGAATAGTTATGCATGTTATGCAAGTTTTCAGTTTTTTTGTCTTATTTCTTGTTTCTTTCGCAAGAAAAAATATTTTGCATCTTCAAAGTGGTAGGCATGTTGTGTAAATCAAATGATACAAACACCAAAGAAATCTATTTTAATTCCAGGTTGTAAGGCAACAAAATTGGAAAAATGCCAGGGGGGGTGGATACTTTCACAAGCCACTGTACACTGTACAAAGACATTCTTCCTGCCAAAACTCCTAATTGGAGAATTCCCCAAAATTGGAGAATTAAACAATATTTATATTTTGAGAATGTGGGAATGGTCCGTGGACACTTAAGGGACAGTCATGTCGAGTTTGTCTCAATTGGTGACCTCATGAAGGACATGAAACACATATTACTGTACACTTCTCAATTATGGGGTTTGCATCTGATGGTTGTGTAAAATATATGATTGAATATGAAACTATTTGTTAGAAGATGTAATGTGATATTTGCCTTTTAAACGAGATACTTGTTTAGATACTTGTATAGATGCGTTTTAACTAGTCAGTGGCCACGCCTCTGACTAGTTAAAGACATTACATCAGGAGTCATGGAACGCCCCCTTTTCTACTCTAGTATAAAAGCCACTTCCAACTAAATTTACATTAAATCAGAAAACATGAAGCTGTCTCAGCCTCCAGTATTTATGCAATAGTTTGTGTCGGGGGACTAGGTTCAGTCTGTTAAATCTTGAGTATTTCTCATGTCTCATCCGGTGTCCTGTCTGAATTTAAGTATGCTCCCTCTAATTCTCTTTCTCTATTTCTCTCTCTCTTCTTTTGGAGGGCCTGAGCCCTAGGACCATGCCTCAGGATTAGCTGGCCTGATGACTCCTTGCTGTCCCCAGTCCACCTGGTCATGCTGCTGC
Source organism: Oncorhynchus nerka (assembly GCF_034236695.1). NCBI lineage: Eukaryota > Metazoa > Chordata > Actinopteri > Salmoniformes > Salmonidae > Oncorhynchus > Oncorhynchus nerka. Next base: position 12,574,072 of record NC_088408.1, on the reverse strand, counting down.
TCCAGTTTCAACTGTTCTGCCTGCGGTTATGGAACCCTGACCTGATCACTGGACGTGCTAACTTGTCCCGGACCTGCTGTTTTGGACTCTCTCTCTACCGCACCTCTTGGCCATGTTCTGTTATAATCTCCACCCGGCACACCCCTCAGAGTCTGGTTCCTCTCTAGGTTTCTTCCTAGGTTCTGGCCTTTTTAGGGAGTTTTTCCTAGCCACCGTGCTTCTACACCTGCATTGCTTGCTGTTTGGGTTTTAGGCTGGGTATCTGTACAGCACTTTGTGACATCGGCTGATGTAAAAAGGGCTTTATAAATACATTTCATTGATTGATTGATGAAGCGGTAGCTACATGTTGAAATGGTTGGCAACTCTACAAGAGTCAAAAACGCAAGGATGAGGTCCCCACATTGAAATGGCTAAGAAATCTACAAACTAAAGAACAATTATTCGGTCTGCAGCTGTTTAAATACTTAATTCTGGTAAACGCAGCCGATCTAAGAACATTTCCGGATGGTACTCTGAAGTGTCCATTATAACAACTACAACCACGAAAGACCTTGGGACTTCTGGGGAACGCAATCAGAGACTCTCTGATGAACTATCATCCAGCAGATGGACCGGCGATCACAGAGAGGGACAACCAAGACGTACACTCGTAAATATGTCAATTGCATTTCTAAAATCCAAATGAGTGGTTGTTAGGGTGCTAAATGTCCATATTTATGATGAGGTATTCAACTGTATGTATGTAGTGAATCCATTCTGAGTTTCCCGCTCTTGAACTGACCCCACCCATTTCCTTTGTCTACAAAGCCGTCATATAGGCTTAGCCCACTAGAGATTTTTCTATCATGTCAGTAACCAATATATGACCTATTGTGTGTGTGTGTGTGTTTATGTCATTCTGTGATTGATTAAGTTATTTAGTAAATAAATAATGAAGCTTATTTGTTTATCACTGATCTATGCTCGGGTTCGTGCAGATATCCAAGGGTTTGCGACATTCAGAATATGACTGATGAGGTGATAATACATTAATAAGTGACTGTAATCGATAAGATTTGAAAATATCTGAAGAGTTATCTTTGGGAAATAAACTCTCTTTAAACGTTTTCCCATGGTGCCACGACTTCCTAGTTAATTAAAGTTACATGATTAGTTTAATCGCATAATTAAATTACAGACAGAGAATTGATGTCATAAATTAACAGTCTTCACATTGACTGATTTTTACGCTACGACATTTAACGCTACGACACCATACTAAATCTACCTGAACCTCGAGATATTCACTGGTTCTGAGGAAGGTGAAGTGCCCACCAACAGTGCCTAACGATCCACGGTTCCTCGCCTCAGACCTCCTCCAATAGGTTTTGAGGAGCCAATGGGTCAAGTTTTTGCTCTCAATTTCTCAAATTGCTCTCCCTTGGTACCCTAGGGTTTGGATTTCAGGCTGATGGGGGGCAAACTTAAAGGCAGGTGCGTGTCTTGATACAGTCTATATGCAAAACTATGTTCCCCCCACTTTAAATTAGTGGATTCGGCTATTTCAGCCACACCTGTTGCTGACAGGTGTATAAAATCAAGAACACAGCCCTGCAATCTCCATAGACAAACATTGGCAGTAGAATGGCCTTACTGAAGAGCTTTCCAAAAAGTCAGTTGGTCAAATGTCTGCCCTGCTAGAGCTGCCCCGGTCAACTGTACTCTTGTTGTGAAGTGGAAACGTCAACTAGTGCTGTCCTCGGTTGCAACACTCACTACCGAGTTCCAAACTGCCTCTGGAAGCAACGTCAGCACAGTAACTGTTCGTCGGAAGCTTCATGAAATGGTTCCATTGCCCGAGCAGCCACACACAAGACTAAGATCACCATGCTCAATGCCAAACGTCAGCTGGAGTGGTGGAAATCTCACCACCATTGAACTCTGGAACAGAGGTAACGCGTTCTCTGTAGTGATGAATCACGTGTCACCAACTGGCAGTCCGACGGACAAATCTGGGTTTGGCGGATGCCAGGAGAATGCTACCTGCCCCAATGCATAGTGACAACTGAAAAGTTTGGTGGAGGAGGAATAATGGTCTGGGGCTGTTTTTCATGGTTAGGGCTAAGCCCCTTAGTAAAGGGAAATCTTAACGCTACAGCATACAATTACATTCTATATGATTCTGTGCTACCAACTTTGTGGCAACAGTTTGAGGAAGGCCCTTTCCTTTCCTGTTTCAGCATGACAATGCCCCTGTGCACAAAGAGAGGTCCATACAGAAGTGGTTTGTTGAGGTCGGTGTAGAAGAACTTGACTGGCCTGCACAGAGACCTGACCTCAACCAAAAAAAATAGCCTATATTAATATATGTAGCCTTAGAAATAAGGTTAATTCAATCAATAACTTGCTAACATCAGATAACATTCATATATTATCTATTTCTGAGACTCACTTAGATAATTCCTTTGATGATACAGCAGTAGCAATACAAGGATATAACATCTATAGAAGAGACAGAAATGCTTATGGGGGAGAAGTTACTGTATATATTCAGAGCCATATCACTGTAACGCTTAGAGAAGATCTTATGGGTGAGGTGTTACTGTATATATTCAGAGCTATATCACTGTAATGCTTATGGGGGAGAAGTTACTGTATATATTCAGAGCCATATCACTGTAATGCTTAGAGAAGATCTTATGGGTGAGGTGTTACTGTATATATTCAGAGCTATATCACTGTAATGCTTATGGGGGAGATGTTACTGTATATATTCAGAGCCATATCACTGTAATGCCTGGAGAAGATCTTATGGGTGAGGTGTTACTGTATATATTCAGAGCCATATCACTGTAATACTTAGAGAAGATCTTATGGGTGAGGTGTTACTGTATATATTCAGAGCCATATCACTGTAATGCTTATGGGGGAGGTGTTACTGTATATATTCAGAGCCATATCACTGTAATACTTAGAGAAGATCTTATGGGTGAGGTGTTACTGTATATATTCAGAGCTATATCACTGTAATACTTAGAGAAGATCTTATGGGTGAGGTGTTACTGTATATATTCAGAGCCATATCACTGTAATACTTAGAGAAGATCTTATGGGGGAGGTGTTACTGTATATATTCAGAGCTATATCACTGTAATACTTAGAGAATATCTTATGGGTGAGGTATTACTGTATATATTCAGAGCCATATCACTGTAATACTTAGAGAAGATCTTATGGGTGAGGTGTTACTGTATATATTCAGAGCCATATCACTGTAATACTTAGAGAAGATCTTATGGGGGAGGTGTTACTGTATATATTCAGAGCCATATCACTGTAATACTTAGAGAAGATCTTATGGGTGAGGTGTTACTGTATATATTCAGAGCCATATCACTGTAATGCTTATGGGGGAGAAGTTACTGTATATATTCAGAGCCATATCACTGTAATGCTTATGGGTGAGGTGTTGCTGTATATACTCAGAGCCATATCACTGTAATACTTAGAGAATATCTTATGGGTGAGGTGTTACTGTATATACTCAGAGCCATATCACTGTAATGCTTATGGGGGAGGTGTTCCTGTATATATTCAGAGCCATATCACTGTAATGCTTAGAGAAGATCTTATGGGTGAGGTGTTACTGTATATATTCAGAGCCATATCACTGTAATACTTATGGGTGAGGTGTTACTGTATATATTCAGAGCCATATCACTGTAATGCTTAGAGAAGATCTTATGGGGGAGGTGTTACTGTATATATTCAGAGCCATATCACTGTAATGCTTATGGGGGAGGTGTTGCTGTATATATTCAGAGCCATATCACTGTAATACTTAGAGAAGATCTTATGGGTGAGGTGTTACTGTATATATTCAGAGCCATATCACTGTAATGCTTATGGGGGAGGTGTTGCTGTATATATTCAGAGCCATATCACTGTAATGCTTATGGGGGAGGTGTTGCTGTATATATTCAGAGCCATATCACTGTAATGCTTATGGGTGAGGTGTTACTGTATATATTCAGAGCCATATCACTGTAATGCTTAGAGAAGATCTTATGGGTGAGGTGTTACTGTATATATTCAGAGCCATATCACTGTAATACTTAGAGAAGATCTTATGGGGGAGGTGTTACTGTATATATTCAGAGCTATATCACTGTAATACTTAGAGAATATCTTATGGGTGAGGTATTACTGTATATATTCAGAGCCATATCACTGTAATACTTAGAGAAGATCTTATGGGTGAGGTGTTACTGTATATATTCAGAGCCATATCACTGTAATACTTAGAGAAGATCTTATGGGGGAGGTGTTACTGTATATATTCAGAGCCATATCACTGTAATACTTAGAGAAGATCTTATGGGTGAGGTGTTACTGTATATATTCAGAGCCATATCACTGTAATGCTTATGGGGGAGAAGTTACTGTATATATTCAGAGCCATATCACTGTAATGCTTATGGGTGAGGTGTTGCTGTATATACTCAGAGCCATATCACTGTAATACTTAGAGAAGATCTTATGGGTGAGGTGTTACTGTATATACTCAGAGCCATATCACTGTAATGCTTATGGGGGAGGTGTTCCTGTATATATTCAGAGCCATATCACTGTAATGCTTAGAGAAGATCTTATGGGTGAGGTGTTACTGTATATATTCAGAGCCATATCACTGTAATACTTATGGGTGAGGTGTTACTGTATATATTCAGAGCCATATCACTGTAATGCTTAGAGAAGATCTTATGGGGGAGGTGTTACTGTATATATTCAGAGCCATATCACTGTAATGCTTATGGGGGAGGTGTTGCTGTATATATTCAGAGCCATATCACTGTAATACTTAGAGAAGATCTTATGGGTGAGGTGTTACTGTATATATTCAGAGCCATATCACTGTAATGCTTATGGGGGAGGTGTTGCTGTATATATTCAGAGCCATATCACTGTAATGCTTATGGGGGAGGTGTTGCTGTATATATTCAGAGCCATATCACTGTAATGCTTATGGGTGAGGTGTTACTGTATATATTCAGAGCCATATCACTGTAATGCTTAGAGAAGATCTTATGGGTGAGGTGTTACTGTATATATTCAGAGCCATATCACTGTAATACTTAGAGAAGATCTTATGGGTGAGGTGTTACTGTATATATTCAGAGCCATATCACTGTAATGCTTATGGGGGAGGTGTTGCTGTATATATTCAGAGCCATATCCCTGTAATACTTAGAGAAGATCTTATGGGTGAGGTGTTACTGTATATATTCAGAGCCATATCACTGTAATACTTAGAGAAGATCTTATGGGTGAGGTGTTGCTGTGTATATTCAGAGCCATATCACTGTAATACTTAGAGATCTTATGGGTGAGGTGTTACTGTATATATTCAGAGCCATATCACTGTAATGCTTATGGGTGAGGTGTTGCTGTATATATTCAGAGCCATATCACTGTAATGCTTAGAGAAGATCTTATGGGGGAGGTGTTACTGTATATATTCAGAGCCATATCACTGTAACGCTTATGGGTGAGGTGTTACTGTATATATTCAGAGCCATATCACTGTAATGCTTATGGGGGAGGTGTTACTGTATATATTCAGAGCCATATCACTGTAATACTTAGAGAAGATCTTATGGGTGAGGTGTTACTGTATATATTCAGAGCCATATCACTGTAATGCTTATAGGGGAGATGTTACTGTATATATTCAGAGCCATATCACTGTAATACTTAGAGAAGATCTTATGGGTGAGGTGTTACTGTGTATATTCAGAGCCATATCACTGTAATACTTAGAGAAGATCTTATGGGTGAGGTGTTACTGTATATATTCAGAGCCATATCACTGTAATACTTAGAGAAGATCTTATGGGTGAGGTGTTACTGTATATATTCAGAGCCATATACTGTAATGGGAGGTGTTACTGTATATATTCAGAGCCATATCACTGTAATACTTAGAGAAGATCTTATGGGGGAGGTGTTACTGTATATATTCAGAGCCATATCACTGTAATACTTAGAGAAGATCTTATGGGGGAGGTGTTACTGTATATATTCAGAGCCATATCACTGTAATACTTAGAGAAGATCTTATGGGGGAGGTGTTACTGTATATATTCAGAGCCATATCACTGTAATGCTTAGAGAAGATCTTATGGGGGAGATGTTACTGTATATATTCAGAGCCATATCACTGTAATGCTTAGAGAAGATCTTATAGGGGAGGTGTTACTGTATATATTCAGAGCCATATCACTGTAATGCTTAGAGAAGATCTTATGGGGGAGATGTTACTGTATATATTCAGAGCCATATCACTGTAATGCTTATGGGTGAGGTGTTGCTGTATATATTCAGAGCCATATCACTGTAATGCTTAGAGAAGATCTTATGGGGGAGGTGTTACTGTATATATTCAGAGCCATATCACTGTAACGCTTATGGGTGAGGTGTTACTGTATATATTCAGAGCCATATCACTGTAATGCTTATGGGGGAGGTGTTACTGTATATATTCAGAGCCATATCACTGTAATACTTAGAGAAGATCTTATGGGTGAGGTGTTACTGTATATATTCAGAGCCATATCACTGTAATGCTTATAGGGGAGATGTTACTGTATATATTCAGAGCCATATCACTGTAATACTTAGAGAAGATCTTATGGGTGAGGTGTTACTGTGTATATTCAGAGCCATATCACTGTAATACTTAGAGAAGATCTTATGGGTGAGGTGTTACTGTATATATTCAGAGCCATATCACTGTAATACTTAGAGAAGATCTTATGGGTGAGGTGTTACTGTATATATTCAGAGCCATATCACTGTAATGCTTATAGGGGAGGTGTTACTGTATATATTCAGAGCCATATCACTGTAATACTTAGAGAAGATCTTATGGGGGAGGTGTTACTGTATATATTCAGAGCCATATCACTGTAATACTTAGAGAAGATCTTATGGGGGAGGTGTTACTGTATATATTCAGAGCCATATCACTGTAATACTTAGAGAAGATCTTATGGGGGAGGTGTTACTGTATATATTCAGAGCCATATCACTGTAATGCTTAGAGAAGATCTTATGGGGGAGATGTTACTGTATATATTCAGAGCCATATCACTGTAATGCTTAGAGAAGATCTTATAGGGGAGGTGTTACTGTATATATTCAGAGCCATATCACTGTAATACTTAGAGAAGATATTATAGGGGAGGTGTTACTGTATATACTCAGAGCCATATCACTGTAATGCTTAGAGAAGATCTTATAGGGGAGGTGTTACTGTATATATTCAGAGCCATATCACTGTAATGCTTATAGGGGAGGTGTTACTGTATATATTCAGAGCCATATCACTGTAATGCTTATGGGTGAGGTGTTACTGTATATATTCAGAGCCATATCACTGTAATGCTTATGGGTGAGGTGTTACTGTATATATTCAGAGCCATATCACTGTAATGCTTATGGGTGAGGTGTTACTGTATATATTCAGAGCCATATCACTGTAATGCTTAGAGAAGATCTTATGGGTGAGGTGTTGCTGTGTATATTCAGAGCCATATCACTGTAATACTTAGAGAAGATCTTATGGGTGAGGTGTTGCTGTGTATATTCAGAGTCATATCACTGTAATACTTATGGGTGAGGTGTTACTGTATATATTCAGAGCCATATCACTGTAATACTTAGAGAAGATCTTATGGGTGAGGTGTTACTGTATATATTCAGAGCCATATCACTGTAATGCTTATGGGGAGGTGTTGCTGTATATATTCAGAGCCATATCACTGTAATGCTTATGGGGAGGTGTTGCTGTATATATTCAGAGCCATATCACTGTAATGCTTATGGGGGAGGTGTTGCTGTATATATTCAGAGCCATATCACTGTAATGCTTATGGGGGAGGTGTTGCTGTATATATTCAGAGCCATATCACTGTAATGCTTATGGGGAGGTGTTGCTGTATATATTCAGAGCCATATCACTGTAATGCTTATGGGGGAGGTGTTGCTGTATATATTCAGAGCCATATCACTGTAATGCTTATGGGGGAGGTGTTACTGTATATATTCAGAGCCATATCACTGTAATGCTTAGAGAAGATCTTATGGGGGAGGTGTTGCTGTATATACTCAGAGCCATATCACTGTAATGCTTATGGGGGAGGTGTTGCTGTATATATTCAGAGCCATATCCCTGTAATGTTTATGGGGGAGGTGTTGCTGTATATATTCAGAGCCATATCACTGTAATGCTTATGGGGGAGGAGTTGCTGTATATATTCAGAGCCATATCACTGTAATGCTTATGGGTGAGGTGTTGCTGTATATATTCAGAGCCATATCACTGTAATGCTTATGGGGGAGGTGTTGCTGTATATATTCAGAGCCATATCACTGTAATGCTTATGGGTGAGGTGTTGCTGTATATATTCAGAGCCATATCACTGTAATGCTTATGGGGGAGGTGTTGCTGTATATATTCAGAGCCATATCACTGTAATGCTTATGGGGAGGTGTTACTGTATATATTCAGAGCCATATCACTGTAATGCTTAGAGAAGATCTTATGGGTGAGGTGTTACTGTATATATTCAGAGCCATATCACTGTAATGCTTATGGGGAGGTGTTGCTGTATATATTCAGAGCCATATCACTGTAATGCTTATGGGGGAGGTGTTGCTGTATATATTCAGAGCCATATCACTGTAATGCTTATGGGGAGGTGTTGCTGTATATATTCAGAGCCATATCACTGTAATGCTTATGGGGGAGGTGTTGCTGTATATATTCAGAGCCATATCACTGTAATGCTTATGGGGGAGGTGTTACTGTATATATTCAGAGCCATATCACTGTAATGCTTAGAGAAGATCTTATGGGGGAGGTGTTGCTGTATATACTCAGAGCCATATCACTGTAATGCTTATGGGGGAGGTGTTGCTGTATATATTCAGAGCCATATCCCTGTAATGTTTATGGGGGAGGTGTTGCTGTATATATTCAGAGCCATATCACTGTAATGCTTATGGGGGAGGAGTTGCTGTATATATTCAGAGCCATATCACTGTAATGCTTATGGGTGAGGTGTTGCTGTATATATTCAGAGCCATATCACTGTAATGCTTATGGGGGAGGTGTTGCTGTATATATTCAGAGCCATATCCCTGTAATGTTTATGGGGGAGGTGTTGCTGTATATATTCAGAGCCATATCACTGTAATGCTTATGGGGGAGGAGTTGCTGTATATATTCAGAGCCATATCACTGTAATGCTTATGGGTGAGGTGTTGCTGTATATATTCAGAGCCATATCACTGTAATGCTTATGGGGGAGGTGTTGCTGTATATATTCAGAGCCATATCACTGTAATGCTTATGGGGGAGGTGTTGCTGTATATATTCAGAGCCATATCACTGTAATGCTTATGGGGGAGGTGTTGCTGTATATATTCAGAGCCATATCACTGTAATGCTTATGGGGGAGGTGTTACTGTATATATTCAGAGCCACATCACTGTAATGCTTATGGGGGAGGTGTTGCTGTATATACTCAGAGCCATATCACTGTAATGCTTATGGGGGAGGTGTTGCTGTATATATTCAGAGCCACATCACTGTAATGCTTATGGGGGAGGTGTTACTGTATATATTCAGAGCCATATCACTGTAATGCTTATGGGGGAGGTGTTACTGTATATATTCAGAGCCACATCACTGTAATGCTTATGGGGGAGGTGTTGCTGTATATATTCAGAGCCACATCACTGTAATGCTTATGGGGGAGGTGTTGCTGTATATATTCAGAGCCATATCCCTGTAATGTTTATGGGGGAGGTGTTGCTGTATATATTCAGAGCCATATCACTGTAATGCTTATGGGGGAGGAGTTGCTGTATATATTCAGAGCCATATCACTGTAATGCTTATGGGTGAGGTGTTGCTGTATATATTCAGAGCCATATCACTGTAATGCCTAGAGAAGATCTTATGGGGGAGGTGTTGCTGTATATATTCAGAGCCACATCACTGTAATGCTTATGGGGGAGGTGTTGCTGTATATATTCAGAGCCATATCACTGTAATGCTTATGGGGGAGGTGTTACTGTATATATTCAGAGCCATATCACTGTAATGCTTATGGGGGAGGTGTTGCTGTATATATTCAGAGCCATATCACTGTAATGCTTATGGGAGAGGTGTTGCTGTATATATTCAGAGCCATATCACTGTAATGCTTATGGGTGAGGTGTTACTGTATATATTCAGAGCCACATCACTGTAATGCTTATGGGGGAGGTGTTGCTGTATATATTCAGAGCCATATCACTGTAATGCTTAGAGAAGATCTTATGGGTGAGGTGTTGCTGTATGTATTCAGAGCCATATCACTGTAATGCTTATGGGGGAGGTGTTGCTGTATATATTCAGAGCCATATCACTGTAATGCTTAGAGAAGATCTTATGGGTGAGGTGTTACTGTATATATTCAGAGCCATATCACTGTAATGCTTATGGGGGAGGTGTTGCTGTATATATTCAGAGCCATATCACTGTAATGCTTATGGGGGAGGTGTTGCTGTATATATTCAGAGCCATATCACTGTAATGCTTAGAGAAGATCTTATGGGTGAGGTGTTACTGTATATATTCAGAGCCATATCACTGTAATGCTTATGGGGGAGGTGTTACTGTATATATTCAGAGCCATATCACTGTAATGCTTATGGGTGAGGTGTTACTGTATATATTCAGAGCCATATCACTGTAATGCTTATAGGGGAGGTGTTGCTGTATATATTCAGAGCCATATCACTGTAATGCTTATAGGGGAGGTGTTGCTGTATATATTCAGAGCCATATCACTGTAATGCTTATAGGGGAGGTGTTGCTGTATATATTCAGAGCCATATCACTGTAATGCTTATAGGGGAGGTGTTGCTGTATATATTCAGAGCCATATCACTGTAATGCTTATCGGGGAGGTGTTGCTGTATATATTCAGAGCCATATCACTGTAATGCTTATGGAGGGGGAATTGCTGTATATATTCAGAGCCATATCACTGTAATGCTTATAGGGGAGGTGTTGCTGTATATATTCAGAGCCATATCACTGTAATGCTTATGGAGGGGAATTGCTGTATATATTCAGAGCCATATCACTGTAATGCTTATAGGGGGAGGTGTTGCTGTATATATTCAGAGCCATATCACTGTAATGCTTATGGGGGAGGTGTTGCTGTATATATTCAGAGCCATATCACTGTAATGCTTATGGGGGAGGTGTTGCTGTATATATTCAGAGCCATATCACTGTAATGCTTATAGGGGAGGTGTTACTGTATATATTCAGAGCCATATCACTGTAATGCTTATGGGGGAGGTGTTGCTGTATATATTCAGAGCCATATCACTGTAATGCTTATGGGGAGGTGTTACTGTATATATTCAGAGCCATATCACTGTAATGCTTATGGGGGAGGTGTTGCTGTATATATTCAGAGCCATATCACTGTAATGCTTATGGGGGAGGTGTTGCTGTATATATTCAGAGCCATATCACTGTAATGCTTATGGGGGAGGTGTTGCTGTATATATTCAGAGCCATATCACTGTAATGCTTATGGGGGAGGTGTTACTGTATATATTCAGAGCCATATCACTGTAATGCTTATGGGGGAGGTGTTGCTGTATATATTCAGAGCCATATCACTGTAATGCTTATGGGGGAGGTGTTACTGTATATATTCAGAGCCATATCACTGTAATGCTTAGAGAAGATCTTATGGGGGAGGTGTTGCTGTATATACTCAGAGCCATATCACTGTAATGCTTATGGGGGAGGTGTTGCTGTATATATTCAGAGCCATATCCCTGTAATGTTTATGGGGGAGGTGTTGCTGTATATATTCAGAGCCATATCACTGTAATGCTTATGGGGGAGGAGTTGCTGTATATATTCAGAGCCATATCACTGTAATGCTTATGGGTGAGGTGTTGCTGTATATATTCAGAGCCATATCACTGTAATGCTTATGGGGGAGGTGTTGCTGTATATATTCAGAGCCATATCCCTGTAATGTTTATGGGGGAGGTGTTGCTGTATATATTCAGAGCCATATCACTGTAATGCTTATGGGGGAGGAGTTGCTGTATATATTCAGAGCCATATCACTGTAATGCTTATGGGTGAGGTGTTGCTGTATATATTCAGAGCCATATCACTGTAATGCTTATGGGGGAGGTGTTGCTGTATATATTCAGAGCCATATCACTGTAATGCTTATGGGGGGAGGTGTTGCTGTATATATTCAGAGCCATATCACTGTAATGCTTATGGGGAGGTGTTGCTGTATATATTCAGAGCCATATCACTGTAATGCTTATGGGGGAGGTGTTACTGTATATATTCAGAGCCACATCACTGTAATGCTTATGGGGAGGTGTTGCTGTATATACTCAGAGCCATATCACTGTAATGCTTATGGGGAGGTGTTGCTGTATATATTCAGAGCCACATCACTGTAATGCTTATGGGGGAGGTGTTACTGTATATATTCAGAGCCATATCACTGTAATGCTTATGGGGGAGGTGTTGCTGTATATATTCAGAGCCATATCACTGTAATGCTTATGGGGAGGTGTTACTGTATATATTCAGAGCCACATCACTGTAATGCTTATGGGGAGGTGTTGCTGTATATACTCAGAGCCATATCACTGTAATGCTTATGGGGAGGTGTTGCTGTATATATTCAGAGCCACATCACTGTAATGCTTATGGGGGAGGTGTTACTGTATATATTCAGAGCCATATCACTGTAATGCTTATGGGGGAGGTGTTGCTGTATATATTCAGAGCCACATCACTGTAATGCTTATGGGGGAGGTGTTGCTGTATATATTCAGAGCCATATCCCTGTAATGTTTATGGGGGAGGTGTTGCTGTATATATTCAGAGCCATATCACTGTAATGCTTATGGGGGAGGAGTTGCTGTATATATTCAGAGCCATATCACTGTAATGCTTATGGGTGAGGTGTTGCTGTATATATTCAGAGCCATATCACTGTAATGCCTAGAGAAGATCTTATGGGGGAGGTGTTGCTGTATATATTCAGAGCCACATCACTGTAATGCTTATGGGGGAGGTGTTGCTGTATATATTCAGAGCCATATCACTGTAATGCTTATGGGGGAGGTGTTACTGTATATATTCAGAGCCATATCACTGTAATGCTTATGGGGGAGGTGTTGCTGTATATATTCAGAGCCATATCACTGTAATGCTTATGGGAGAGGTGTTGCTGTATATATTCAGAGCCATATCACTGTAATGCTTATGGGTGAGGTGTTACTGTATATATTCAGAGCCACATCACTGTAATGCTTATGGGGGAGGTGTTGCTGTATATATTCAGAGCCATATCACTGTAATGCTTAGAGAAGATCTTATGGGTGAGGTGTTGCTGTATGTATTCAGAGCCATATCACTGTAATGCTTATGGGGGAGGTGTTGCTGTATATATTCAGAGCCATATCACTGTAATGCTTAGAGAAGATCTTATGGGTGAGGTGTTACTGTATATATTCAGAGCCATATCACTGTAATGCTTATGGGGGAGGTGTTGCTGTATATATTCAGAGCCATATCACTGTAATGCTTATGGGGGAGGTGTTGCTGTATATATTCAGAGCCATATCACTGTAATGCTTAGAGAAGATCTTATGGGTGAGGTGTTACTGTATATATTCAGAGCCATATCACTGTAATGCTTATGGGGGAGGTGTTACTGTATATATTCAGAGCCATATCACTGTAATGCTTATGGGTGAGGTGTTACTGTATATATTCAGAGCCATATCACTGTAATGCTTATAGGGGAGGTGTTGCTGTATATATTCAGAGCCATATCACTGTAATGCTTATAGGGGAGGTGTTGCTGTATATATTCAGAGCCATATCACTGTAATGCTTATAGGGGAGGTGTTGCTGTATATATTCAGAGCCATATCACTGTAATGCTTATAGGGGAGGTGTTGCTGTATATATTCAGAGCCATATCACTGTAATGCTTATCGGGGAGGTGTTGCTGTATATATTCAGAGCCATATCACTGTAATGCTTATGGAGGGGGAATTGCTGTATATATTCAGAGCCATATCACTGTAATGCTTATAGGGGAGGTGTTGCTGTATATATTCAGAGCCATATCACTGTAATGCTTATGGAGGGGGAATTGCTGTATATATTCAGAGCCATATCACTGTAATGCTTATAGGGGAGGTGTTGCTGTATATATTCAGAGCCATATCACTGTAATGCTTATGGGGGAGGTGTTGCTGTATATATTCAGAGCCATATCACTGTAATGCTTATGGGGGAGGTGTTGCTGTATATATTCAGAGCCATATCACTGTAATGCTTATAGGGGAGGTGTTACTGTATATATTCAGAGCCATATCACTGTAATGCTTATGGGGGAGGTGTTGCTGTATATATTCAGAGCCATATCACTGTAATGCTTATGGGGGAGGTGTTACTGTATATATTCAGAGCCATATCACTGTAATGCTTATGGGGGAGGTGTTGCTGTATATATTCAGAGCCATATCACTGTAATGCTTATGGGGAGGTGTTGCTGTATATATTCAGAGCCATATCACTGTAATGCTTATGGGGGAGGTGTTGCTGTATATATTCAGAGCCATATCACTGTAATGCTTATGGGGGAGGTGTTACTGTATATATTCAGAGCCATATCACTGTAATGCTTATGGGGGAGGTGTTGCTGTATATATTCAGAGCCATATCACTGTAATGCTTATGGGGGAGGTGTTGCTGTATATATTCAGAGCCATATCACTGTAATGCTTATGGGGGAGGTGTTACTGTATATATTCAGAGCCATATCACTGTAATGCTTATGGGGGAGGTGTTGCTGTATATATTCAGAGCCATATCACTGTAATGCTTATGGGGAGGTGTTGCTGTATATATTCAGAGCCATATCACTGTAATGCTTATGGGGGAGGTGTTGCTGTATATATTCAGAGCCATATCACTGTAATGCTTATAGGGGAGGTGTTGCTGTATATATTCAGAGCCATATCACTGTAATGCTTATAGGGGAGGTGTTGCTGTATATATTCAGAGCCATATCACTGTAATGCTTATGGGGAGGTGTTGCTGTATATATTCAGAGCCATATCACTGTAATGCTTATAGGGGAGGTGTTGCTGTATATATTCAGAGCCATATCACTGTAATGCTTATAGGGGAGGTGTTGCTGTATATATTCAGAGCCATATCACTGTAATGCTTATGGGGGAGGTGTTGCTGTATATATTCAGAGCCATATCACTGTAATGCTTATGGGGGAGGTGTTGCTGTATATATTCAGAGCCATATCACTGTAATGCTTATAGGGGAGGTGTTGCTGTATATATTCAGAGCCATATCACTGTAATGCTTATAGGGGAGGTGTTGCTGTATATATTCAGAGCCATATCACTGTAATACTTAGAGAAGATCTTATGTCAGGTGTTATTGAAGTGTTGTGGTTGCAGGTTCACTTGGCACATCTAAAGCCTTTTCTTTTGGGGTGTTGCTATGGGCCACCAAGTGTTTACAGTCAATATTATAATAATATGTGTGAAATGCTTGATAGTGTATGTGATGTACACAGAGAGGTCTACTTTCTGAATGACTGGTTGACTGACCTGAATACTGACTGGTTTTCATCAAGCTGTCCGCTCAAGAGGAAGCTTCTCACTGTAACCAGTGCCTGGAATCTGGTTCAGGTTATTAATCAACCTACCGGAGTGTTTACAAACACTACAGGGACAAGGTTGTCGACATGTATCGATCACATTTGTACTAATACTGTAGCACTTTGTTCTAGAGCTGTATCCATACCCATTGGATGCAGTGATCACAATATTGTGGCTATATCCAGGAAGACCAAAGTTCCATCCGCTGGGCCTAAAATAGTGTGTAAGAGATCATACAATGTGGATAATGTTAAAAAAAATATTTGTTGGTCTGATGTGATTAATAAGGAGCATCCAGACTCTGCACCTGATGAATTTGATAAAGATGCACGCACCTGTTAAGAAACTGCCTGATAGAACTGTCAAGGCTAAATGGATTGATGAGGAATTGAAAAACTGTATAGTTGAAAGAGATGGGGGAAAAGGAGTGGCTAATAAGTCTGGCTGCACATCTGACTGGCTGACTTACCGCAAATTGAGAAATTATGTGACTAGACTCAACAAAAATAAGAAACTGTATTATGAAACCAAGATCATTGATATAAAGAATGATGGAAAAAAACATTGGAGTACTTTAAATGAAATTATGGGCAGAAAGACAAATTCTACTCCATCTTATTCATCACAAAACCATTTGACGTTGCCAATTAATTTTATGATTACTTCAATGGCAGTGTGGAAACTTAGGCAGGAAATGTCTACAACGAACAGTGAGCCATCGTGCTCATGCATAAAAATAAAAAAAATAATGAAAGAAAAGCATTGAAGTTTGAATTTTGTAAAGTTAGATGTGGAAAAACTATTGTTAACGATCAATAATGACAAACCTCCTGGCGTTGCCACTTTAGATGGAAAGCTACTGAGGAAGAGTATCTGTCTCTATAGCCACTCCTATCTGTCATATCTTTAATCTGAGCCTAGAAGAAAGTACTTGTCCTCGGGCCTGGAGGAAAGCCAAAGTAATTCAGCTACCCAAGAGTGGTAAACCGGCCTTTCCTGGTTCTAACAGCAGACCTATAAGCTTGCTGCCAGCTCATAGCAAGCTGTTGGGAATAATGTTGTTTGACCAAATACACTGCTATTTCTCTGAAAACAAATGGACAACAGATTGTCACGTGTGCTCCCTCTCCGGCCTCTAGGTCACCAGGCTGCTCGTTATGGCACACACCTGTCACGATCGTTACACGCATAATGACACTCACCTGGACTCCATCACTTCCTTGATTACCTGCCCTATATGTCACACCCTTTGGTTCATTCCCAAGGCGTCATTGTTTCAGTTTCCTGTCTGTGTGTTGTTTGTATTATGTTTCATTTATTTTTTAAATGATTCACTCTCTGAACTTGCTTCCCAGCGTTACAGGATGATGCCTCGCCAAAGGGAAGCATCAGGAAGTTGTGTTGTTGTTTGAAGTGATGTCAGGTCTGGGTGTCAGAACTGGTGCTACCTGGGAGACCTCAGCAGGATTGATAGGATCCCATGCCTCAGCTGGGTGAACAGGTTCCCGTGCCTCGACCGACGCAATCGGGGAGGTCTCAGCCAGTTCATCAGACTCTCACACCTCAGCCAGTTTGTCAGGTTTGTGCACCTCAGTGGAGGCGCCCGGACCACTCCTGATCCCCGGGATCGTCCCCGTGGTTGGCGTCCTGCGGCTGGACAGGAGTGGCTTAGCTACAAGACTCTAAATGTCCTTGAGTGGCCCAGCCAGGGCCCAGACTTCCCTGGAAGGACCAGAAAATAGCTGCGCAGCAATGCTCCCCATCCAACCTGACAGAGTTTGAGAGGATATGCAGAGAAGAATGGAAGAATCTTCCCAAATACAGGTGTGCCCAGCTTGTAACATCACACCCAAGAAGACTCAAGGCTGTAATCGATGCCAAACGTGCTTCAACAAAGTACTGAGTAAAGAAACAATTTAATTAACTGTAGAATAAGGCTGTAACCTAACAAAATGTGGGAAAAGTCAAGGGGTCTGAATACTTTCCAAATGCACTGTACCTTTGGTCATATATTGGGGCGGCAAGGTAGCCTAGTGGTTAGAGAGTTGGACTAGTAACCAAAAGGTTGCAAGTTCAAATCCCTGAGCTGACAAGGTACAAATCTGTCGTTATGCCCCTGAACAGGTAGTTAACCCACTGTTCCTAGGCCGTCATTGAAAATAAGAATTTGTTTTTAACTGACTTGCCTAGTTAAATAAAGGTAAAATAAATATAGTTTACCTCTAAGGAGAGACACACACACACACACACTCCTCATATTGCGACCAACCCAACCACCCCGTTAAGTGATGGAGGCTTCAGAAATGTCAGGGTTTCTGTGTATCCTTTTCTTCAGGAAAGTGAGGTGTTTTAGGTGAAAAAAGCCCAGATGATGATACCCAGATTCACATAATCACATTTACCATCTAACATTGTTCACAGAGTGTGAAAATGTATGACCCTCTATTATGCAAATGACTGTGTGTTAATGAGAGACTTTGATTATGTAAATGTGTGAATAAGTGAATCATTCAATTCAACCATAGTGGATTAGAGGAATGTAGTGTCCATGTAGTGGAGGAAAGGAGTGTCCATGTAGTGGAGGAAAGGAGTGTCCATGTAGTGGAGGAATGTAGTGTCCATGTAGTGGAGGAAAGGAGTGTCCATGTAGTGGAGGAAAGGAGTGTCCATGTAGTGGAGGAAAGGAGTGTCCACGTAGTGGAGGAATGTAGTGTCCATGTAGTGGAGGGGAGGAGTGTCCATGTAGTGAAGGAAAGGAGTGTCCATGTAGTGGAGGAATGTAGTGTCCATGTAGTGGAGGAATGTAGTGTCCATGTAGTGGAGGAAAGGAGTGTCCATGTAGTGGAGGAAAGGAGTGTCCATGTAGTGGAGGAAAGGAGTGTCCATGTAGTGGAAAGGAGTGAAAGGAGTGTCCATGTAGAAAGGAGTGTCCATGTAGTGGAGGAAAGGAGTGTCCATGAAGTGGAGGAAAGGAGTGTCCATGTAGCGGAGGAAAGGAGTGTCCACGTAGCGGAGGAAAGGAGTGTCCACGTAGTGGAGGAAAGGAGTGTCCACGTAGTGGAGGAAAGGAGTGTCCACGTAGCGGAGGAAAGGAGTGTCCACGTAGCGGAGGAAAGGAGTGTCCACGTAGTGGAGGAAAGGAGTGTCCATGTAGTGGAGGAAAGGAGTGTCCATGTAGCGGAGGAAAGGAGTGTCCATGTAGTGGAGGAAAGGAGTGTCCATGTAGTGGAGGAAAGGAGTGTCCATGTAGCAGAGGAAAGGAGTGTCCATGTAGTGGATGAAAGGAGTGTCCATGTAGTGGAGGAAAGGAGTGTCCATGTAGTGGAGGAAAGGAGTGTCCATGTAGCAGAGGAAAGGAGTGTCCATGTAGTGGATGAAAGGAGTGTCCATGTAGTGGATGAAAGGAGTGTCCATGTAGTGGAGGAAAGGAGTGTCCATGTAGTGGAGGAAAGGAGTGTCCACGTAGTGGAGGAAAGGAGTGTCCATGTAGTGGAGGAAAGGAGCAGCCCCCGTCTCGTCGTTGTTGGTAGTCAAGCCTACCACTGTAGTGTCGTCTGCAAACTTGATGATTGAGTTGGAGGCGTGCATGGCCACGCAGTCGTGGATGAACAGGGAGTACAGGAGAGGGCTGAGAACGCAGAACCTTGTGGGGACCCAGTGTTGAGGATCAGCGGGGTGTAGATGTTGTTACCTACCCTCACCACCTGGGGGCGGCCCGTCAGGAAGTCCAGGACCCAGTTGTACCGGGCGGGGTCAAGACCCAGGGTCTCAAGCTTAATGACGAGTTTGGAGGGTACTATGGTGTTAAATGCTTAGCTGTAATGAATGAACAGCATTCTTACATAGTTATTCCTCTTGTCCAGATGGGTTAGGGCAGTGTGCAGTGTGATGGCGATTGCATCGTCTGTGGACCTATTGGGGCGGTAAGCAAATTGGAGTCGGTCTAGGCTGTCAGCTAGGGTGGAGTTGATATGGTCCTTGACTAGTCTCTCAAAGCACTTTAGTGGTGGCTACAGGGCGGTAGTCGTTTAGCTCAGTTACCTTAGCTTTCTTGGGAACAGGAACAATGGTTGCACTCTTGAAGCATGTGGGAACAGCAGACTGGGATAAGGATTGATTGAATATGTCTGTAAACACACCAGCCAGATGGTCTGCGCATGCTCTGAGGACGTGGCCGGGATGCCGTCTGGGCCTGCAGCCTTGCGAGGGTTAACACGTGTAAATGTTTTACTCACGTAGGCTACAGTGAAGGAGAGCCCGCAGGTTTTGGTAGCGGGCCGTGTCAGTGGCACTGTATTGTCCTCAAAGCCAGCAAAACAGTTGTTTAGTTTGTCTGGGAGCAAGGCATCGTGATCCGTGACGGGTTGGTTTTTCTTTTGTATGTCCGTGATTGACTGTAGACCCTGCCACATTCCTCTCGTGTCTGAGCCGTTGAATTGCGACTCCACTTTGTATCTGTACTGATGCTTAGCTTGTTTGATTGCCTTGCTGAGAGAATAGTTACACTGTTTGTATTCGGTCATGTTTCCGGTCACTTTGCCCTGATTAAAAGCAGTGGTTCGTGTGTTCAGTTTTGCGCGAATGCTGCCATCAATTCACAGTTTCTGGTTGGGGAATGTTTTAATAGACGCTGTGGGTACAACATCACCGATGTACTTGTTAATAAACTTGTGTAGTGGAGGAAAGGAGTGTCCGTGTAGTGGAGGAAAGGAGTGTCCATGTAGTGGAGGAAAGGAGTGTCCATGTAGTGGAGGAAAGGAGTGTCCATGTAGTGGAGGAAAGGAGTGTCCATGTAGTGGAGGGAAAAGAGTGTCCATGTAGCGGAGGGAAAAGAGTGTCCATGTAGCGGAGGGAAAAGAGTGTCCATGTAGTGGAGGAAAGGAGTGTCCATGTAGTGGAGGGAAAAGAGTGTCCATGTAATGGAGGAAAGGAGTGTCCATGTAGTGGAGGAAAGGAGTGTCCATGTAATGGAGGAAAGGAGTGTCCATGTAGCGGAGGGAAAAGAGTGTCCATGTAGCGGAGGGAAAAGAGTGTCCATGTAGCGGAGGGAAAAGAGTGTCCATGTAGCGGAGGGGAAAGAGTGTCCATGTAGCGGAGGGAAAAGAGTGTCCATGTAGCGGAGGGAAAAGAGTGTCCATGTAGCGGAGGAAAGGAGTGTCCATGCAGTGGAGGAAAGGAGTGTCCATGTAATGGAGGAAAGGAGTGTCCATGTAGAGGAGGGAAAAGAGTGTCCATGTAGCGGAGGGAAAAGAGTGTCCATGTAGCAGAGGGAAAAGAGTGTCCATGTAGTGGAGGAAAGGAGTGTCCATGTAGTGGAGGGAAAAGAGTGTCCATGTAGTGGAGGAAAGGAGTGTCCATGTAGTGGAGGGAAAAGAGTGTCCATGTAGTGGAGGAAAGGAGTGTCCATGTAGTGGAGGAAAGGAGTGTCCATGTCAATAAGATGTAAAATGATGTATGTATCCATGCTGTGTCGTGAGGCTCTGCCATGTCTGATTACATGCAAATACACCCTACTCTGTTTCTCTTTCTCTCCCTCACTCACTCCCTCCCTCTCACTCAACCTCACCCTGCCTTTCTCATTCTATCACTGGTCCCTGGTTGCTGCTGTGGGAGCTGGTCTACCTCCTCTTCCCTCTCCCCTCACTCCCTCCATCCATCCCCCTCGTCCTCCCTGGTCATCTGTGGTCTGATTTTGGCTACCAGAACATGTTGTTTTCCTCTGTCTGCTCCTCACACTGTTGGGAGGGTAACATGGCTTCCCTCCCTCTCTCCCCTTCTCCCTCCATCCCTATCTCTCTCCCTTCCACCCTCTCTCCCCTTCTCCCTCCATCCCTATCTCTCTCCCGTCCTCCCTCTCTCCCCTTCTCCATCCCTATATCTCTCCCCTTCTCCTTCCATCCCTATCTCTCTCCCCTTCTCCCTCCATCCCTACATCTCTCCCCTTCTCTCTCCATCCCTATCTCGCTCCCCTTCTCCCTCCATCCCTATCTCTCTCCCTTCCACCCTCTCTCCCCTTCTCCCTCCATCCCTATCTCTCTCCCTTCCTCCCTCTCTCCCCTTCTCCATCCCTATCTCTCTCCCCTTCTCCTCCATCCCTCTCCCCTTCTCCATCCCTATCTCTCTCCCCTTCTCCCTCCATCCCTACATCTCTCCCCTTCTCCCTCCATCCCTACATCTCTCCCCTTCTCCCTCATCCCTATCTCTCTCCCGTCCTCCCTCTCTCCCCTTCTCCATCCCTATCTCTCTCCCCTTCTCCCTCCATCCCTATCTCTCTCCCGTCCTCCCTCTCTCCCCTTCTCCATCCCTATCTCTCTCCCCTTCTCCCTCCATCCCTACCTCTCTCCCCTTCTCCATCCCTATCTCTCTCCCCTTCTCCCTCCATCCCTCCCCCCTCCATCCTGTAATATTTGTGTTGTGGAGAAATGACCAGGCAGGAGACCGGAGTACAGTTAGTTGTCGTTTAGTCAAAAACCCCTCGTGCTCTACAGTTCGCGGCATTCCAGTGCGCATGTGCATTTCCTATTAGGTGTAGTAACGTAACACTGCCGTAATGCATTACTGCTTAGTAACAGCACAGTAACTAATATAAACAGATGTAGATCCCAGATACTACACTCCTCCCCCATAGTGTTTAACTCCCAGGGAACAAGGTAAATATGTTAGGTAACTACTAATGCAATATCTGAACAATGCATTCTTAAACATTTTTCAACTACTGGGTTGAAGCAGACTTTTCAGAGCCCAGCACAAATCCAGGGGATTATTCTGCCCCGAAGATGGAGTTTGTGTCCTAATAACTAACACAGGTAATGTCCTTTTTCTTTCCTTTTATCTAGGACATATTAAAGTGTTTGTTTTACTGTCCGTTAACCTCCTTAACCAGCTCAACTCACAGGTCAAGCTTTTGAGGTGCCCTTCGCTCTCGAATAGGATATCTCCGCTCCTCCTGGGCTTCCTGTGGTGGGCCAGGTTCGGGTGGAAGGTCAGGCTCTTTCTCTTCCGTACGACCACAGTCAGGAGAATAGTCCTGGGGGTCGTTATTGTTCTTGTTCTCTCAGTATGTCTCTGCTGGCCGTTGGACCGTAGTAGATGATCCACATGAACGTTGACCTGGCGATGACCAATTTGGACTTGGTAAGTCAAAGGTCCTCTGCGTTGCAAGATCACACCTGAGTTCCACAGGCGCTTGGGGTGTCTGAAATCACCCCCCAGCACCCTCTTCCTCTTTGAATTCTCTGACAGTCTTTGAGTGTCTGTCATGAGCTTTCTTCTCAATTTGAGCATCATTTTTCTCACTTGGTGACAGAGTCCGTGATGCAAATGCAATAGGGTGTTCTTCACCTGACGGTAGAACATGTGAGATGACGGCTCCTACTCCGTATGGAGATGCATCACACGCGAGTCTCAGCTTCATCTCTGTGTTATAGTGGGCAAGCCACTTGCTCTTTAGCAGACGCTGTTTGCAAGTCTTGAATGCTTCTTCGCATTGTGGGGACCAATTCCACTTTGTATCGGCCTGCAGCAGTTGGTGAAGCGGATGCAACAATGTGGACAAGTTTGCCACAAACTTTCCGTAATAGTTCAGGAGCCCCAAAAATGACCTCAGCTCTGAGATATTTGTGGGTGCTGGAGCGTTTACGATTGCTTCCACCTTGCTGTTGGTTGGGTGCAGGCCTTGTGCATCAATCTTGTATCCGAGATACTCCACTGAGTCCTGGAGGAACTCACACTTGCTGCGTTTCATTCTCACTCCGTATTTCTCCAGTCTTGACATCACTTTGTCCAGCACTACAAGGTGCTCTCCAATGGTTGGTGCTGACACGAGGATGTCGTCCATGAAGCACACAACATGGTCTATACCGTCCAAGATCTGATCAATTGTTTGTTGGAATATCGCTGGAGCTGTCGAGATTCCATAGGCCAAGCGATTGAATCTGAATAGCCCCTTGTGTGTATTGATGGTCAGATACTGTTCTGACTCCGGATCCAGCTTCAGTTGCTGATAAGCGAATGCCAGGTCCAGCTTACTGAAAACCTTCCCACCAGCTAGAGTGGCAAACAGATCTTCAGCGTTTGGTAGTGGATATTCCTCTGGTAGTATGCAGCGATTTACTGTGACCTTGTAGTCACCGCACATTCTGACGGTCTTGTCTTTCTTTGGGACTACAACAATCGGAGCAGCCCAGTCGCTCCTCGCTACTTTCGTTATTATGTTATTCTTCTGTAGGCGGTCCAGTTCCTTTCTACTGCTTCCTTAAGAGCATAGGGAACTGGACGTGGTTTGTGAAAGATAGGCTTGGTTCCTTCTTGCACTCTGACTTTTGCTGTGAAGTCTTGTATTTCACCGTAGCCATCTTTAAAAAGTTCTTTGTGCTTCTCCAGCATGTTAGTGAGTGTAGCCTGACTCACTGGTTTGTCATTTCTCAGACTGAAGATTTCTCCCCAGTTCAACTTGATCTTTTGTAGCCAGTTTCTGCCTAGCAAGGCTGATTTTTCTCCTTTAACAATGACAAGCGGTAGCGTCCACTCCTTCCCTCATACCGGACTGGTACCTGGATCTGCCTAACACAGGAATAGTGTCACCAGTGTATGAAGAAAGGCGGATGGACGCGGGCTGAAGAGGGCACTCTTTCAGTTTTTCTTTGTAGAGTCTCTCTGGAACCAGGGATACAGACGCTCCGGTGTCCAGCTGCATTTTTACTGGTTTTCCCGCTAACTCCATGTTGAGATAGATTCCATCTTTTAGTTGTTGAGCTGTGTACACTGTGAACAGTTCCACTACTGTTTCAGTTGTACCTTCCTCTTCTTGTGCTGCGTCTGACACTTTGTGCGCTCTTGCTGTGCATTTCGAGGCTTTACACACTCTCTGTAAATGTCCAACCTTTCCACAATTGTGGCACTTTTCCTTTTGGAATCGACATTCACTGTGCTGATGATTATCTCCCCCACATCTGTAGCAACTTGGCTTAGACCTTTGAGATGTGGGCTGCTTTGTTCTTGTGTAACCTTGACTGAAAAAAGTGTGACTTTTGTGAGCTTTTTTCACCACGTGCATCACTGACCTTGTGAACACCTTTCTGACGTTCTGCATGTCCCGATAGCTCAATAGTATCCCTGTGGGCAAGTTCGAGTCCAAGTGCTATATCACAGGCTTTCTTAAAGGTCAGGTCCTTCTCTGACAGGAGCCTTCTGTGATATGCTTCACCTGTGAGACCACATACAAACTTGTCTCGGAGAGCATCATCAAAAAATCGTGCAAACTCACATGTACTTGCCAGCCTTTTCAAAGCAAGGATGTAGTCAGCCACGGTTTCCCCTTGACTCTGGTGACGTTGGTAAAATCTGAAACGTTCTGCAATGAGAATTGGCCTAGGCTTGAAATACCTTGAAAGAGTTTCAGTCAGTTCTGCATAGTTCAACTCCACTGCTTTCATTGGTTCAATGAGACCTTTCAGCAATCCATACTCAGTTGGACCCAAAACACTGAGAAATACGTCTGCTTTCTTTCTGTCACGTAGAGTAGGCCAGAAGGCTAAACTGGATAACCTAACCTCTATCAAAATAAAAAGATGGCGGAGCCGCAAAAGTTCTTCTGTGCAAAGGTGTTTATTTACAAGTGATTCCGGAACAAAAAACAACAGTACTGCCATCAACGTCTACCTTATGGGACAGCTTAAAAACAATGCCGCCCCATCCACAGCTCAATCCAAAATTGCCTCTCCATAACTGAAAGAGAGGCTCCTTTTGTAGGGCTAGCCCCTCCCCTCAGAACAATTAACCCTAATTAATTAATCAATTAACAATACAAACCTACATTTTCCATGAACTAAACATACTAAAGGATATACATTGCAACACGGTTTTAAACAATATCACAACATAACATTTACAACATTACATCACTACTGACAATATCTTTCAATATGCCCATATGCATTAATGAGCCATTTGGGACAGGCACTATAAAGCCAACCCAATTCCCTTAGCTCGGGTCCTTTTCCAGCATACCCGGAAGCTACAGAGATGGAGAGAGAGGAACAGAACAAACAAACAATGCGCTCATCCACAACATTGATAAGTATAATAATTATTGTATCTGTAGTATATCATAACATATATTATTTACTCATAGCCTAGCAGAGTGGCCTGGAACCATATAACTAAAACACATCCCATGACTGAGACTTAGGGGGCTATTACTCAAACATACTTCTGCATTAACCCAGACACATTCTGTCCAGGTCAAAAGCACATTCTAACCACAAACCAACTGTAAAGCACCAAACACAATGGTCGGACTGAAGTTATCACATAAATCCCCACCAAGGCAGGGAAACTCCCTAGCCTAAAGCACCAACGGTTAGTCCCAGTTCCCCCTATCGCCCCCTAACTCATGGCCTCTTGACACATATCTTGACACACACATTGACACGCACGTACAGTATAGCGCACGAACACACACACCCCACACTCATTTCAACTGACATCCCTGGACACACAAACCCCTTCTTGGACCACAGTCAGTTCCAGTTCCCCTTTTCTCAACCCCTTGACACACACAGACACACAGACATCTCAACGCACACACACCCCACACTCAAGTCAACTGAGCTGGGGCCAGGATCAGACAACTTCAAGAAGCACCAATGGGGCACTGGCAAAGGGTCGGACAGGACCTGCCTCCAACCTCCACCAACCAGTCAGATGACAGAACTACAAGAATCAACATACGTCATTCTATGTTTAAATACCTCTGCACACTCTGTTTAGGGATCCTTTTTCAGCTGACTCCTTCTGAGCCAAATGAGAGGATCCGTGCACGCTTTGTATCAGATATCTTTACCTTTAATAAACCTGCCTTGAATCATACCACATCCACCTGGTCCAGCGTCTCAACTTGGTCTCTCTCCTCTAGTAACAGCACGTCAATCAAACATATCTCTCAAATATGAACATTGACAAGTGTGAAATGCATGCACCAAGACAGAAGTTAATTTGTGTGTCGACCCACATTGTTAACTTATGGTATAATGGCGCAGGGAGGAGTGATGAATATGTGTGTGCGTTAAAGAACCAAATGCTGCCCGCGGCCAGTGACGGACTTCTACGTCACACTTTCCATCTTTGATTTCATTTGCAGCCAGCCAACGCTCAAAACGCTCCAAATAGGAATCAAAATCCTCTTTTGTAGCCTCAAACTCTGGTACTCGACCAATGGTTGCCATTTTCACAGTTAATTGTTCAGTTTCCTTATATTCCTTAATTTTCTGAATATTCATCTACTTCTTCACTTCAGAAGTTTCTGCAATTACTTCATTCACTGCACTCATTTGTATTAATGTACACACCGTGTTACGTCCCTTCTTCCTTTTTTTTTCTTCATTGACAATATTTCTCCACTGAGATCGCCTAATTTCAATGGGTTCAATGACAGTTTCTTTTATTTAACCACCAGAGGGCAGTGTCGCTATTCCGGACTCCAATAGTCTTGCTACTTGGCAGCTCCTGAATACTGTACTAGCAGTGCTAGCCTACTCTACTGGCGAAAGAAAATAAAAAATAACTGACGAATTACATACTTTTTTTGAGTTTCATTACTCACGCAACATTCTTCCCTTCAAGCAATGTCCGTTTATGTAGTTTAATCAGGAGGAGCGGAGATATCCCATCCTCTTCGCCACTGTAATATTTGTGTTGTGGAGAAATGACCAGGCAGGAGACGGGAGTACAGTTAGTTGTCGTTTAGTCAAAAAACCCTCGTGCTCTACAGTTCGCGGCATTCCAGTGTGCATGTGCATTTCCTATTAGGTGTAGTAACGTAACACTTCCGTAATGCATTACTGCTTAGTAACAGCACAGTAACTAATATAAACAGATGTAGATCCCAGATACTACACATCCCTATCTCTCCCCTTCTCCCTCCATCCCTATCTCTCTCCCCTTCTCCCTCCATCCCTATCTCTCTCCTCTTCTCCCTCCATACCTCCCCTTCTCCCTCCATCCCTATCTCTCTCCCCTTCTCCCTCCATCCCTATCTCTCTCCCCTTCTCCCTCCATCCCTATCTCTCTCCCCTTCTCCCTCCATCCATATCTCTCTCCCCTTCTCCCTACATCCTCTCTCTCCCCTTCTCCCTCCATCCCTATCTCTCTCCCCTTCTCCCTCCATCCCTATCTCTCTCCCGTCCTCCCTCTCTCCCCTTCTCCATCCCTATCTCTCTCCCCTTCTCCCTCCATCCCTCTCTCTCCCCTTCTCCCTCCATCCCTATCTCTCTCCCCTTCTCCCTCCATCCCTATCTCTCTCCCCTTCTCCCCCCATCCCTACATCTCTCCCCTTCTCCCTCCATCCCTATCTCTCCCCTTCTCCCTCCATCCCTATCTCCCTCCCTATCTCTCTCCCCTTCTCCCTCCATCCCTATCTCTCTCCAGTCCTGCCTCTCTCCCCTTCTCCATCCTTATCTCTCTCCCCTTCTCCCTCCATCCCTATCTCTTTCCCTTCCTTCCGTTGTTAAAGGATGAAAGTCCCCAGAACGTGTTGTTTTCCTCTGTCTGATTCTCATACTTTTCCTGTTGGGAGGGTGACCTGGGTGGCGGGTGGAGGTGGCACCTCTGTGTCAGCTTGCGACCCGGGCGTCAGCAGCACAGCAGTAGAACAGTAGCATGTGTCCTGGACTGCCTGCTTATCTGCCCTGCTAGACGTAACCATTGAGTCGTTTGCAAAAATCGAGTAGTTTTCCCAGAATTCCCAGGTTTTCTAGAAATCCCGGTTGGAGAATTCCTGGAACCATGACGGAGGAAACAAATAATGAATCCTCCGAACAGGATTTTTGAAGAGCCTGAGAATTTTGGGTAAGTGACCAGAATTGTGCAACCCTATACTGGAGATACTATCTGACTGTGCTAGAGAGGATGGAAGTGCTCTGACACCAACCCTAAATCACAGGACAAGATAAGTTCAGGAGACTACAGGGTGGGCATTTTTGTGCCACACACTCCACACTGAACATAGTCTATATCTGGGGAATGTCATTGAATCCCTTTACACGTTTGGTCAAATAACCTCAGGTGATATTCCTGTTGTAAATTGGTTAAGGACAGACAGGGAAACACTTTAACATTCAGACATCATTTATAAATGAAGCATTTGTGTTGAGTGAGTCCACCAAATCAGAGGCAGAAGGGATGAGCAGGGACGTTATCTTGATAAGTCTGTGAATTTGACCATTTCCCTGTCCTGCTAAGCATTCATAATGTAACGAGTAATATAAACATAAATAGTAAAGTACAGTACAGGTACCCCCCCAAAAAACGACTTAATAGGACCTTACAGTAGTACTTTAAAGTATTTTTACTGAAGTACTTTACCCCACTGCAACTGTGGTGCCAGTATGGGTGGTTAGAGCGTTGGACTAGTAATCGGAAGGTTGCAAGTTCAAACCCCCGAGCTGACACAGTACAAATCTGTCGTTCTGCCGTCATTAAAAATAAGAATTTGTTCTTAACTGACTTGGCTAGTTAAATAAAGGTAAAATACATTTTTAAAAGTATAATGCAGGGAAAAGTTCTACAGTGCAGTATGAGTCTTGATGACTTAAACAGAGTCAGAGACTGACATTGGTATGGCTGGAGGGATCCCTCAGGGCAGTTTTGCTGAGGGACAATGTCTTCTGTCCCTTCAGGTTAACATGCCTCACTTCGCCCCTTGCTAACTCCTTGTGGAGGAGCACAACCAATCAGTGTTCAGCACTACCTTACCGCTCTACTACAGCCTAGCCAACCAGCACTCACTCGCAGAAACAACCCAGGGAGTCTGTGGCAGGAGAGAGAAAGAGGGATGGTGAGAGGTGAGAGAGAGAACAGTGGGTAGGGTACCAGCTGAGCACCAAGAAGGGGACCAGAAAATAGGATTTTTTACACCCTTCGGGGGCAGGCGACACACACACACCGTGGCTGCCTCAACCTGTGGTCACAGTTACATAACCTTAGTTTGACACCTTTTCAAAAGCGTCCTTTACCGGAACAGCAAAAATCAGAGAGAGGAAGAGGAAGGAACTCTGTGGAAATGGAACGAGCCCTGGTGACCTTTTCATTGCCCACATTGCTATAGAGGTTACTACTGCTGACTGAGTGGGGAAATGTTTACTGTGCTGAGTGGTGAAGAAAGGGCACTTAGCTTCTTAAACATTGAAATTAGGCTTGTTAGAATCATGTGGCGGAAACAGTTTGACAAATGACTACATGTCATTTTGATTTAGACATCATTGATCGAAATTACAATAATTAGGCTACAATGATGAAACATTGGCTTATGTTTATTTATTTATTTTGTTTCACCTTTATTTAACCGGGTAGGCCAGTTGAGAACAAGTTCTCATTTACAACTGCGACCTGACCAAGATATAGTAAAGCAGTGCAACACAAACAGCACAGAGTTACACATGGAATAAACAAACGTACAGTCAATAACACCAGAGAAAAGTATATATACAGTGTGTGCAAATGTAGTAAGATAAGGGAGGTAAGGCAATAAACAGGCCATAGCAGCGAAATAATTACAATTTAGCAATTAAAAACTGGAGTGATAGATGTGCAGAGGATCAATGTGGAAGTAGAGATACTGAGGTGCAAAGGAGCAAAAAATAAATAACAATATGAGGATGAGGTAGTTGGGTGGCTATTTACAGATGGGCTATGTACAGGTGCAATCGGTAAGCTGCTCTGACAGCTGATGCCTAAAGTTAGTGAGGGAGATACAGTATAAACTTCAGTGATTTTTGCAATTCGTTCCAGTCATTGGCAGCAGAGAACTGGAAGGAAAGGCGGCCAAAGGAGGAGTTGGCTTTGGGGGTGACCACTGAAATGTACCTGCTGGAGCGCGTGCTACAGGTGGGTGCTGCCATGGTGACCAGTGAGCTGAGATAAGGCGGGGCTTTACCTAGCAAAGACTTATAAATGACCTGGAGCCAGTGGGTATGGCGACGAATATGAAGCGAGAGCAGCCAATGAGTGCATACAGGTCGCAGTGGTGGGTAGTATATGGGGCTTTGGTGACAAAACTGATGGCACTGTGATAGACTGCATCCAATTTTCTGAGTAGAGTGTTGGAAGCTATTTTGTAAATGACATTGCCGAAGTCAGGGATCGGTAAGATAGTCAGTTTTACGAGGGTATATTTGGCAGCATGGGTGACGGACGCTTTTTGTGAAATAGGAAGCCGATTCTAGATTTGGATTGGAGATGCTTAATGTGAGTCTGGAAGGAGAGTTTACAGTCTAACTAAGTCAGAACCGTCCAGAGTAGTGATGCTAGACTGGTGGGTGGGTTCGGGCAGCGATCGGTTGAAGAGCATGCATTTAGTTTTGCTTGCATTTAAGAGCAGTTGGAGGCCATGGAAGGAGTGTTGAATGACATTGAAGCTCGTCTGGAGGTTAGTTAACACAGCGTCCAAAGAAGGGCCAGAAGTATACAGAATGGTGTTGTCTGCGTAGAAGTGTACCCACTGTTATGTTTAAATGCAGTACATACTGTATCCTATAGGAGAAAGTCTCAAGGATGGATTTCCATTCAGTGGGTCCCAGGAGTATTAGAAAAAGCATGCAGGTCAACTGTTTCGAAGAGGCACTATTGCTATTTTGTTCTTTATTGTGTCTTCCTGTTGGTGAGCGGAGACCTAATGAAGTTATCCCGTAATGCTGCGATGGATGTGAGCTGACAGGGTTTGGAGAAATCTGAGGATGACTGACAAGAAGGTGAATGAGACAAGGCAGCATTTATCTTTTGGGTCATCGATGATTTCTGCCATTTCAATAGCATGTTTTTGACACTTTTGAGGCAGTGTACAAAGCTGAAGCACCCCCAGATCATCACCGATCCTCCACCAAATTTCACAGTGGGTGAGAGACCTGGAGAGGCCTACAAGCCACAGTGTCTCGCACCCACAGTGATATTTGGTGGAGGATCGGTGATGATGGTGAGCGGAGACCTAATGAAGAATCGCATCTCTGCATGTCTGGCAGACATATCCGTGTGGATGACGGATCACCACCTCAAGCTGAACCTCGGCAAGACGGAGCTGCTCTTCCTCCCGGGGAAGGACTGCCCGTTCCATGATCTCGCCATCACGGTTGACAACTCCATTGTGTCCTCCTCCCAGAGCGCTAAGAACCTTGGCGTGATCCTGGACAACACCCTGTCGTTCTCAACTAACATCAAGGCGGTGGCCCGTTCCTGTAGGTTCATGCTCTACAACATCCGCAGAGTACGACCCTGCCTCACACAGGAAGCGGCGCAGGTCCTAATCCAGGCACTTGTCATCTCCCGTCTGGATTACTGCAACTCGCTGTTGGCTGGGCTCCCTGCCTGTGCCATTAAACCCCTACAACTCATCCAGAACGCCGCAGCCCGTCTGGTGTTCAACCTTCCCAAGTTCTCTCACGTCACCCCGCTCCTCCGCTCCCTCCACTGGCTTCCAGTTGAAGCTCGCATCCGCTACAAGACCATGGTGCTTGCCTACGGAGCTGTGAGGGGAACGGCACCTCAGTACCTCCAGGCTCTGATCAGGCCCTACACCCAAACAAGGGCACTGCGTTCATCCACCTCTGGCCTGCTCGCCTCCCTACCACTGAGGAAGTACAGTTCCCGCTCAGCCCAGTCAAAACTGTTCGCTGCTCTGGCCCCCCAATGGTGGAACAAACTCCCTCACGACGCCAGGACAGCGGAGTCAATCACCACCTTCCGGAGACACCTGAAACCCCACCTCTTTAAGGAATACCTAGGATAGGATAAAGTAATCCCTCTCACCCCCCCTCCCCCTGAAAAGATTTAGATGCACTACTGTTCCACTGGAGGTCATAAGGTGAATGCACCAATTTGTAAGTCGCTCTGGATAAGAGCGTCTGCTAAATGACTTAAATGTAAATGTAAATGTAATGATCTGGGGGTGATTCAGCAAGCCTGGAATCCGGAAGATTTGTATTTGTGAAGGACACATGAATCAAGCCACGTACAAGGTTGTTCTGGAATTAAACTTGCTTCCTTCTGCTCTGACAATGTTTCCCAACTCTGAGAATTGGTATGTCCAGCAGGACAATGCTCCATACCACACAGCCAGGTCAATCAAGGTGTGGATGGAGGACCTCCAGATCAAACCCGTCATGTCCAGCCCAATCTCCAGACCTGAACTCCATTGAAAACCTCTGGAATGTGATCAAGAGGAAGATGTATGGTCACAAGACATCAAACAAAGCTGAGCTGCTTGAATTGTTGTGCCAGGAGTGACATAAAGTCCCCCAACATCAATGTGAGAGACTGGTGGAGATCAGGACAAGACACATGAAAGCTGAGATTGTAAATCAGGGTTATTCCACCAAATATTGATTTCTGAACTCTTCCTAAGTTAAAACATTAGTATTGTGTTGTTTGAAAATGAATAGTAACTTATTTTCTTGACATTATTCGAGGTCTGACAACACCATTTATTTTTTGTTATTTTGACCAATTGTCATTTTCTGCAAATAAATGCTCTAGATGACCATATTTGTTATTTGGAATTTGTGAGAAATGTTAGCAGTAGTTTATAGAATGAAACAAAAATGTTAATTTTACCCAAACACATACCTATAAATAGTAAAACCAGAGAAACCGATAATGTTGCATTGGTCTCTTCATTTTTTCCAGAGCTGTATATTTGTTACTGCTCAACTGAAACAATCTAGGTCGACCAACTGCTTAACGACCAAACAATCAACCAGTCAACTAAAACAATCTAGGTCGACCAACTGCTTAATGACCAAACAATCAACCAGTCAACTGAAACAATCTAGGTCGACCAACTGCTTAATGACCAAACAATCAACCAGTCAACTGAAACAATCTAGGTCGACCAACTGCTTAATGACCAAACAATCAACCAGTCAACTAAAACAATCTAGGTCGACCAACTGCTTAATGACCAAACAATCAACCAGTCAACTAAAACAATCTAGGTCGACCAACTGCTTAATGACCAAACAATCAACCAGTCAACTAAAACAATCTAGGTTGACCAACTGCTTAATGACCAAACAATCAACCAGTCAACTAAAACAATCTAGGTCGACCAACTGCTTAATGACCAAACAATCAACCAGTCAACTAAAACAATCTAGGTCGACCAACTGCTTAATGACCAAACAATCAACCAGTCAACTAAAACAATCTAGGTCGACCAACTGCTTAATGACCAAACAATCAACCAGTCAACTAAAACAATCTAGGTTGACCAACTGCTTAATGACCAAACAATCAACCAGTCAACTGAAACAATCTAGGTCGACCAACTGCTTAATGACCAAACAATCAACCAGTCAACTAAAACAATCTAGGTCGACCAACTGCTTAATGACCAAAAACAATCTAAAACCAGTCAACTAAAACAATCTAGGTCGACCAACTGCTTAATGACCAAACAATCAACCAGTCAACTAAAACAATCTAGGTCGACCAACTGCTTAACGACCAAACAATCAACCAGTCAACTAAAACAATCTAGGTCGACCAACTGCTTAACGACCAAACAATCAACCAGTCAACTAAAACAATCTAGGTCGACCAACTGCTTAATGACCAAACAATCAACCAGTCAACTAAAACAATCTCGACCAAGACCAAACAATCGACCAACTGCTTAATGACCAAACAATCAACCAGTCAACTAAAACAATCTAGGTCGACCAACTGCTTAATGACCAAACAATCAACCAGTCAACTAAAACAATCTAGGTCGACCAACTGCTTAATGACCAAACAATCAACCAGTCAACTAAAACAATCTAGGTTGACCAACTGCTTAATGACCAAACAATCAACCAGTCAACTAAAACAATCTAGGTCGACCAACTGCTTAATGACCAAACAATCAACCAGTCAACTGAAACAATCTAGGTCGACCAACTGCTTAATGACCAAACAATCAACCAGTCAACTAAAACAATCTAGGTCGACCAACTGCTTAATGACCAAACAATCAACCAGTCAACTAAAACAATCTAGGTCGACCAACTGCTTAATGACCAAACAATCAACCAGTCAACTGAAACAATCTAGGTCGACCAACTGCTTAATGACCAAACAATCAACCAGTCAACTGAAACAATCTAGGTCGACCAACTGCTTAATGACCAAACAATCAACCAGTCAACTGAAACAATCTAGGTCGACCAACTGCTTAATGACCAAACAATCAACCAGTCAACTGAAACAATCTAGGTCGACCAACTGCTTAATGACCAAACAATCAACCAGTCAACTAAAACAATCTAGGTCGACCAACTGCTTTGACCAAACAATGACCAAACAATCAACCAGTCAACAAAAACAATCTAGGTCCACCAACTGCTTAATGACCAAACAATCAACCAGTCAACTAAAACAATCTAGGTCGACCAACTGCTTAATGACCAAACAATCAACCAGTCAACTAAAACAATCTAGGTCGACCAACTGCTTAATGACCAAACAATCAACCAGTCAACTAAAACAATCTAGGTTGACCAACTGCTTAATGACCAAACAATCAACCAGTCAACTAAAACAATCTAGGTCGACCAACTGCTTAATGACCAAACAATCAACCAGTCAACTAAAACAATCTAGGTCGACCAACTGCTTAATGACCAAACAATCAACCAGTCAACTAAAACAATCTAGGTCGACCAACTGCTTAATGACCAAACAATCAACCAGTCAACTAAAACAATCTAGGTCGACCAACTGCTTAATGACCAAACAATCAACCAGTCAACTGAAACAATCTAGGTCGACCAACTGCTTAATGACCAAACAATCAACCAGTCAACTGAAACAATCTAGGTCGACCAACTGCTTAATGACCAAACAATCAACCAGTCAACTGAAACAATCTAGGTCGACCAACTGCTTAATGACCAAACAATCAACCAGTCAACTAAAACAATCTAGGTTGACCAACTGCTTAATGACCAAACAATCAACCAGTCAACTAAAACAATCTAGGTCGACCAACTGCTTAATGACCAAACAATCAACCAGTCAACTGAAACAATCTAGGTCGACCAACTGCTTAATGACCAAACAATCAACCAGTCAACTAAAACAATCTAGGTCGACCAACTGCTTAATGACCAAACAATCAACCAGTCAACTAAAACAATCTAGGTCGACCAACTGCTTAATGACCAAACAATCAACCAGTCAACTGAAACAATCTAGGTCGACCAACTGCTTAATGACCAAACAATCAACCAGTCAACTAAAACAATCTAGGTTGACCAACTGCTTAATGACCAAACAATCAACCAGTCAACTGAAACAATCTAGGTCGACCAACTGCTTAATGACCAAACAATCAACCAGTCAACTGAAACAATCTAGGTCGACCAACTGCTTAATGACCAAACAATCAACCAGTCAACTAAAACAATCTAGGTCGACCAACTGCTTAATGACCAAACAATCAACCAGTCAACTAAAACAATCTAGGTCGACCAACTGCTTAATGACCAAACAATCAACCAGTCAACTAAAACAATCTAGGTCGACCAACTGCTTAATGACCAAACAATCAACCAGTCAACTGAAACAATCTAGGTCGACCAACTGCTTAATGACCAAACAATCAACCAGTCAACTAAAACAATCTAGGTCGACCAACTGCTTAATGACCAAACAATCAACCAGTCAACTGAAACAATCTAGGTCGACCAACTGCTTAATGACCAAACAATCAACCAGTCAACTGAAACAATCTAGGTCGACCAACTGCTTAATGA
This sequence comes from Oncorhynchus nerka, assembly GCF_034236695.1. Lineage (NCBI taxonomy): Eukaryota > Metazoa > Chordata > Actinopteri > Salmoniformes > Salmonidae > Oncorhynchus > Oncorhynchus nerka. The sequence continues at coordinate 12,537,494 of NC_088408.1, read as the reverse complement.
CCAAACAATCAACCAGTCAACTAAAACAATCTAGGTCGACCAACTGCTTAATGACCAAACAATCAACCAGTCAACTGAAACAATCTAGGTCGACCAACTGCTTAATGACCAAACAATCAACCAGTCAACTAAAACAATCTAGGTCGACCAACTGCTTAATGACCAAACAATCAACCAGTCAACTAAAACAATCTATGGTCGACCAACTGCTTAATGACCAAACAATCAACCAGTCAACTGAAACAATCTAGGTCGACCAACTGCTTAATGACCAAACAATCAACCAGTCAACTAAAACAATCTAGGTCGACCAACTGCTTAATGACCAAACAATCAACCAGTCAACTGAAACAATCTAGGTCGACCAACTGCTTAATGACCAAACAATCAACCAGTCAACTGAAACAATCTAGGTCGACCAACTGCTTAATGACCAAACAATCAACCAGTCAACTGAAACAATCTAGGTCGACCAACTGCTTAATGACCAAACAATCAACCAGTCAACTGAAACAATCTAGGTCTGAACCAACTGCTTAATGACCAAAACAATCAACCAGTCAACTAAAACAATCTAGGTCGACCAACTGCTTAATGACCAAACAATCAACCAGTCAACTGAAACAATCTAGGTCGACCAACTGCTTAATGACCAAACAATCAACCAGTCAACTAAAACAATCTAGTCAACTGAAACGACCAACTGCTTAATGACCAAACAATCAACCAGTCAACTGAAACAATCCAAGGACCAAACAATCAACCGTCAACTAAAACAACCAACTGCTTAATGACCAAACAATCAACCAGTCAACTAAAACAATCTAGGTCGACCAACTGCTTAATGACCAAACAATCAACCAGTCAACTAAAACAATCTAGGTCGACCAACTGCTTAATGACCAAACAATCAACCAGTCAACTGAAACAATCTAGGTCGACCAACTGCTTAATGACCAAACAATCAACCAGTCAACTAAAACAATCTAGGTCGACCAACTGCTTAATGACCAAACAATCAACCAGTCAACTAAAACAATCTAGGTTGACCAACTGCTTAATGACCAAACAATCAACCAGTCAACTGAAACAATCTAGGTCGACCAACTGCTTAATGACCAAACAATCAACCAGTCAACTGAAACAATCTAGGTCGACCAACTGCTTAATGACCAAACAATCAACCAGTCAACTAAAACAATCTAGGTCGACCAACTGCTTAATGACCAAACAATCAACCAGTCAACTGAAACAATCTAGGTCGACCAACTGCTTAATGACCAAACAATCAACCAGTCAACTAAAACAATCTAGGTCGACCAACTGCTTAATGACCAAACAATCAACCAGTCAACTGAAACAATCTAGGTCGACTGAAACAATCAACTGCTTAATGACCAAACAATCAACCAGTCAACTGAAACAATCTAGGTCGACCAACTGCTTAATGACCAAACAATCAACCAGTCAACTGAAACAATCTAGGTCGACCAACTGCTTAATGACCAAACAATCAACCAGTCAACTGAAACAATCTAGGTCGACCAACTGCTTAATGACCAAACAATCAACCAGTCAACTGAAACAATCTAGGTCGACCAACTGCTTAATGACCAAACAATCAACCAGTCAACTGAAACAATCTAGGTCGACCAACTGCTTAATGACCAAACAATCAATCAACCAGTCAACTGAAACAATCTAGGTCGACCAACTGCTTAATGACCAAACAATCAACCAGTCAACTGAAACAATCTAGGTCGACCAACTGCTTAATGACCAAACAATCAACCAGTCAACTGAAACAATCTAGGTCGACCAACTGCTTAATGACCAAACAATCAACCAGTCAACTGAAACAATCTAGGTCGACCAACTGCTTAATGACCAAACAATCAACCAGTCAACTGAAACAATCTAGGTCGACCAACTGCTTAATGACCAAACAATCAACCAGTCAACTGAAACAATCTAGGTCGACCAACTGCTTAATGACCAAACAATCAACCAGTCAACTGAAACAATCTAGGTCGACCAACTGCTTAATGACCAAACAATCAACCAGTCAACTGACCAAACAAAACAATCTAGGTCGACCAACTGCTTAATGACCAAACAATCAACCAGTCAACTAAAACAATCTAGGTCGACCAACTGCTTAATGACCAAACAATCAACCAGTCAACTAAAACAATCTAGGTCGACCAACTGCTTAATGACCAAACAATCAACCAGTCAACTGAAACAATCTAGGTTGACCAACTGCTTAATGACCAAACAATCAACCAGTCAACTAAAACAATCTAGGTCGACCAACTGCTTAATGACCAAACAATCAACCAGTCAACTAAAACAATCTAGGTCGACCAACTGCTTAATGACCAAACAATCAACCAGTCAACTAAAACAATCTAGGTCGACCAACTGCTTAATGACCAAACAATCAACCAGTCAATTAATTGTGGTTGGTCAATACGGAGCTATACGGTGACCTCCAGATGGTTACAAACTTTGGGAAGTGCACCGTGATGCAGTACCCACCACAAGACTCCGGAGGATCCGCAATTGATTCACAACCCTAATACACGGTCTGATCAAGCATAAATGGGCTTTTTGTCACTCTAGATAAGTAGGTCTGCTAAATGACTAACATGTAAGAATGTTAAAAAAAAAATGCATAGTCTTTTACTCGCCATTCTTTTTTCTATGTATTTTTTTTATTTTTATATATACCGTAATAAAGTGAAATATGCGGGAAGATTCTGGACCGATCACCTCACATGCTAGAGAAGAAGTTATACATGTAGCTGCAATCTAATATCGCGAGATCCTGAACATTGTGGCGTTACCTACGTATGACTTCAGTCTGTGCGAGCAAGGGGAGAGAAAAAAATGTCGCTTACGAGGTAAGTCGTGTGGCAAGGCCTTATTTATATTTTACTGAATGTACAACACATTTAAATAATGAAATGGCATGTTAAGACATTATGTAAAGTTACTTACGTCTTACCCCCATATTATTTTTATGAAGTCGATGTTTTGGTCGTTAGCATATAGTTAGCTAGGCTAACTCCTGGCCTAGTTGGCTAGCTAGCAAGCTAACTTTAGCTAACTGCTCTCTAGTGGTTTCTTGTCTTGGGGATTAGCTAGCTAGGTATTTGGTTTATCGGGGCCAGGTTTATTAGAAAATGTACATTGGCGTTACTAGTTGCGAACGCAACTATGTGTTGTGTCTCAACTTTCAAACTAGTACATGCATCCTACGCGGACGTTAGATAACTAGCTAGCCTTGTTTACAGTCGAGATACCTGAATTGCGTACATACAATTTAATAGCGAAAGAAGATTGACAACTTTGTTTGTCTGCCTGCAGCTTTCTACCTGCGCCGACCCAGCTGTCTCAGGACCAGTTGGAGTCAGAGGAGAGAGCCCGGGCACAGAGGTCCCACTCCACTGCCCTGGTCTCCTCCCGCAGAGAACCCCCTCCCTACGGCTACAGGAAGAGCTGGGTGCCACGCTCTCTGGAGGTACTGATATTTACGCCATACCTAGTTTAATGAATTCAATGAGGCTGCGATTCTGTGTTAGCTATGAGTCGTCTTAAAAGGGACTCCATGTAAATTGGAAGGGACGGTCAAAGCCTTACAAGAGTTTGCTATTGTTGGTGCTGTGTTAGATAGTACTCGGTCCAGAAAAAAAGAGCTAATGTGAGACTTCCTCGGTTTGTGTTTGGCTCCCCTGCATTGTAGGACTTTGGAGATGGAGGTATATCTCCACACAGTCTCTTCCCCTTAGTCTCTGTTTGTTTGACTCTGCCTTGTTTTGTGTTGTAGGACTTTGGAGATGGAGGTATATCTCCACACAGTCTCTCTGCCTTGTTTTGTGTTGTAGGACTTTGGAGATGGAGGTATATCTCCACACAGTCTCTTCCCCTTAGTCTCTGTTTGTTTGACTCTGCTTTGTTTTGTGTTGTAGGACTTTGGAGATGGCGGTGCCTTCCCTGAGATCCACGTGGCCCAGTTCCCTCTGGAGATGGGCAGGAAGAAAAAGACATCCAATGCCCTGGCAGTTCAGGTGGATGCTGAGGGCAAGATCAAATACGATGCCATCGCCAGACAGGGACAGGGCAAGGACAAGGTAAGAATATTATTAAATATCCAGCTTGTCTGCTTGGTCTAGCTAGATTTACAATGCAGTTGGACGTACAATACTTTATGTCGCAGACTCATCTGAGAATGTAAGGTCCATTTAATTTGGATTTATGCTGTGAGCCTCCATTGTTGTTGTCCTATAGTTACCAAGTAAATAAACCTGTGTCTTGCCCAGATCATGTGTTAAAATTAGTTTGTTTTTGTCACGCTGCTATGTGTTTATCTTGACCAGGTCGCAGTTGTAAATGACAACTTGTTTTCAACTGACCTACCTGCGTAAATAAAGGTGAAATAAAAAAACGAGGGGCCACCATTTGAATAAATGCCCCCATAGAGAACCAGTGTAGAGTTCAGTTCATGTATGTTCCGCTGTCTCCTCTGTTTTCCCTGTGCAGGTGATCTTCAGTAAGTACACAGACCTGCTTCCTAAGGAAGTGCTGAACGATGATGCTCCTGAGCTGCAGAAGCCCGACGAGGAGGCTGTCAAAGAGCTGACAGAGAAGACCCGCGATGCTCTGATGAAGCAGGTCTCACAGAAGATCGCTGCAGCCATGCCTGTGAGGGCAGCAGACAAACAGGCCCCTGCACAGTACATCAGGTATGGTTGTTCTCTGATGCACTATTAGTGACCATTTTATTAGGTATGCACATCTAGTATTGCCTCGAGAACAACCTGAATTCTCCAGGCAATGGATTCTACAAGGAGTGGTGTTCAAACGTTGCTCTATTGGGATCAAGGGACCTAACGTGTGCCAGGAAAACATTCCCCACGCCATTACACCGCCACGCCATGGGGCGGCAGGTAGCCTAGTGGTTAGAGCGTTGGACTTGTAAGATCGAATTCCCGAGCTGACAAGGTAAAAATCTGCCGTTCTGCCCCTGAACAAGGCAGTTAACCCACTGTTCCTAGGTCATCATTGAAAATAAGAATTTGTTCTTAACTGACATGCCCAATTAAATAAAGATACAAATTAAAATAAAATAAAACACCAGCATGTACCGTTGACACCAAGCAGGATGGGGCCATGGACTCGTGCTGCTTATTTCAAATCCTGACTGCCATCCGCATGACGCAACAGGAACGGGCTTCGTCGAACCAGGCAATGTTTTTCCACTCCTCAGTTGTCCAGTGTTGGTGATCACGTGCCCACTGGAGCCTCTTCTTGTTTTTAACTGATCCGGAGTGGAACCCGGTGTGGGCGTCTGCTGCAATAGTCCATCTGTTACAAGTACCGATGAGTTGTGCTTTCCAAAATGCAGTTCTGCGCTCTACTGTTGTATTGCGCCGTTGTTTGTCTGTTTGTGGCCAGTCTCCTTCGACCTCTCATCAACAAGCTGTTTTTGAGCCACGGGTAAGCTAACAAGCTGCTGACTGGATGTTTATTTTTTTTGCACTGTTCTCTGTAAACCCTGCACACTGTCGTTAATGAAAAGCCCAGGATGCCGGGCCGTATCTAAGATAATGGATGTAGAGCTAACCATTTTTGTGATTGGGGGGGTAATAAACTGTGGCCACTAAAACTGTACCTAATAAACTGGCCACTAAAACTGTACCTAATAAACTGGCCACTAAAACTGTACCTAATAAACTGGCCACTAAGTGTATATAATACAATGTTGTTAAAATGTGTATGTATTTCTGCCCTACAGAAGAGTATAATACAAAATTTTTCAGAAGCAATTTAGAAACCATTGTGGTCTGAACATTTGCGTACTTCCATGCAACATGTAGCCTAGGCCTACATGTGTACAGGACCGTCCCCGTGAAACATATCATTTATTCAAAGTGTTTGTGTGGTTTATTGAAAGGGGCCTGTAGATGCTGATACCTTGTGTGTTATTCCACCAGGTACACTCCTTCCCAGCAGGGTGTGGCCTTCAACTCCGGGGCCAAACAGAGGGTCATCCGTATGGTGGAGATGCAGAAGGACCCCATGGAGCCCCCACGCTTCAAGTAAGTACATGTACATCATGGTCACTAACTAAATGCTTGCTAAACTCGTTAACTGACATGTGATGGGCTACCCGGGGCGGCAGGGTAGCCTAGTGGTTAGAGTGGAGGGGCGGCAGGGTAGCCTAGTGGTTAGAGTGGAGGGGCGGCAGGGTAGCCTATTGGTTAGAGCGTTGGACTAGTAACCGGAAGGTTGCAAGTTCAAACCTCCGAGCTGACAAGGTACAAATCTGTCGTTCGGCCCCTGAACAGGCACTTATCCCACTGTTCCCAGGCCGTCATTGAAAATAAGAATTTGTTCTTAACTGACTTGCCTAGTAAAATAAAGGTAAAAAAAAAAATGCTTTTCATTATTATCTTGCTGGGGTAACTCGAGTCATGCATATCCTTAAACAAAACGGATGCAGACTAGATGCCCACCCCCTTATTGTGTTAACTAAAATGACATGTTTGATTGTTTCAGGATCAACAAGAAGATTCCTCGTGGTCCTCCCTCCCCTCCTGCACCAGTCATGCACTCTCCCAGCAGAAAGGTACTGTTGGGGTTCAGACAAGGGGTGTGACGTTTGAACGAATTTGGAATCGTTAGCGTTTCGGGAAAATAATCCCTAACTGAACCTTTTTTTATTTATTTAGATTAAAATCCTAGTGCAGTTATCACCAAACTGTCACTAACAGGTGCCTTTATAATGACCAGGACAACATTTTAAATGTAACAAAAATACTACAGGTAGGCAATATGCATCTTTCAAATGATTTGCCACGGCTCTAAAGCGCCCCACACGTCATCGTCGTTAACAGGTGTGGAAATGGCAGATGGTGAGACAAAGAAGCGAAGACCTGTATGGCAATACTTTAAGGTGATCAGATGCAAACTTTGCCAAGTGGAATTTAGCTACAGTGGCAGAACAGGTGCTGGAAGGAAGGCAGAGTGAGACCCAACCCGTTGCTGGCAGAACAGGTGCTGGAAGGAAGGCAGAGTGAGACCCAACCCATTGCTGGCAGAACAGGTGCTGGAAGGAAGGCAGAGTGAGACCCAACCCGTTGCTGGCAGAACAGGTGCTGGAAGGAAGGCAGAGTGAGACCCAACCCGTCGCTGGCAGAACAGGTGCTGGAAGGAAGGCAGAGTGAGACCCAACCCGTTGCTGGCAGAACAGGTGCTGGAAGGAAGGCAGAGTGAGACCCAACCCGTTGCTGGCAGAACAGGTGCTGGAAGGGAGGCAGCGTGAGACCCAACCCGTTGTTGGCAGAACAGGTGCTGGAAGGGAGGCAGCGTGAGACCCAACCCGTTGTTGGCAGAACAGGTGCTGGAAGGGAGGCAGCGTGAGACCCAACCCGTTGTTGGCAGAACAGGTGCTGGAAGGGAGGCAGAGTGAGACCCAACCCGTTGCTGGCAGAACAGGTGCTGGAAGGGAGGCAGCGTGAGACCCAACCCGTTGTTGGCAGAACAGGTGCTGGAAGGGAGGCAGCGTGAGACCCAACCCGTTGTTGGCAGAACAGGTGCTGGAAGGGAGGCAGCGTGAGACCCAACCCGTTGTTGGCAGAACAGGTGCTGGAAGGGAGGCAGCGTGAGACCCAACCCGTTGTTGGCAGCAGGGCGATGAGGGACGGAGTGAGAATCACAGCACTGATTACAGAAATGACTGCAGTTGATATGCAGGCATTGTCAGTGGTTGAGGATGTAGGCTTCAATACCCTGATGATATACATAGAGCCAGACCACAAGATGCCATGTTGAGAAACCATGACTGCTCTGCAAGTACAAAGCGCTAACTCTCAACCAACATACGTGGCGTTAACAACAGATTGAGTGGGTGGTGGACAGCATTAATACCATTAATACCATCGTTACTGAGTGGGTGGTGGACAGCATTAATACCATTAATACCATCGTTACTGAGTGGGTGGTGGACAGCATTAATACCATTAATACCATCGTTACTGAGTGGGTGGTGGACAGCATTAATACCATCGTTACTGAGTGGGTGGTGGACAGCATTAATACCATCGTTACTGAGTGGGTGGTGGACAGCATTAATACCATCGTTACTGAGTGGGTGGTGGACAGCATTAATACCATTGTTACTGAGTGGGTGGTGGACAGCAGTAATACCATTGTTACTGAGTGGGTGGTGGACAGCATTAATACCATTGTTACTGAGTGGGTGATGGACAGTAGTAATACCATCGTTACTGAGTGGGTGGTGGACAGCAGTAATACCATCGTTACTGATGGACAGCAGTAATACCATTGTTACTGAGTGGGTGGTGGACAGCAGTAATACCATCGTTACTGAGTGGGTGGTGGACAGCAGTAATACCATTACTGAGTGGGTGGTGGACAGCAGTAATACCATTGTTACTGAGTGGGTGGTGGACAGCATTAATACCATTAATACCATCGTTACTGAGTGGGTGGTGGACAGCATTAATACCATTAATACCATCGTTACTGAGTGGGTGGTGGACAGCATTAATACCATCGTTACTGAGTGGGTGGTGGACATCATTAATACCATTAATACCATCGTTACTGAGTGGGTGGTGGACAGCATTAATACCATTAATACCATCGTTACTGAATGGGTGGTGGACAGCATTAATACCATCGTTACTGAGTGGGTGGTGAACAGCATTAATACCATCGTTACTGAGTGGGTGGTGAACAGCATTAATACCATACCATGGGTGGTGGACGTTAATACCATTGACTGAGTGGGTGGTGAACAGCATTAATACCATTGTTACTGAGTGGGTGGTGGACAGCAGTAATACCATGGGTGGGTGGTGAACAGCATTAATACCATCGTTACTGAGTGGGTGGTGAACAGCAGTAATACCATTAATACCATCGTTACTGAGTGGGTGGTGGACAGCATTAATACCATTAATACCATCGTTACTGAATGGGTGGTGGACAGCATTAATACCATCGTTACTGAGTGGGTGGTGGACAGCATTAATACCATACCATCGCATTTACTGAGTGGGTGGTGGACAGCATTAATACCATTGTTACTGAGTGGGTGGTGAACAGCATTAATACCATCGTTACTGAGTGGGTGGTGGACAGCAGTAATACCATCTGTTACTGAGTGGGTGGTGAACAGCATTGTTACTGAGTGGGTGGTACCATACCATTAATACCATCGTTACTGAGTGGGTGGTGGACAGCATTAATACCATTAATACCATTAATACCATCGTTACTGAGTGGGTGGTGGACAGCAGTAATACCATCGTTACTGAGTGGGTGGTGGACAGCATTAATACCATTAATACCATTAATACCATCGTTACTGAGTGGGTGGTGGACAGCAGTAATACCATCGTTACTGAGTGGGTGGTGGACAGCATTAATACCATCGTTACTGAGTGGGTGGTGGACAGCAGTAATACCATTTACTGAGTGGGTGGTGGACAGCATTAATACCATTTATACCATGACTGAGTGGGTGGTGGACAGCATTAATACCATCGTTACTGAGTGGGTGGTGGACAGCATTAATACCATCGTTACTGAGTGGGTGGTGGACAGTAATACCATTACTGAGTGGGTGGTGGACAGCATTAATACCATTGTTACTGAGTGGGTGGTGGACAGTTACTGAGTGGGTGGTGAACAGCAGTAATACCATTAATACCATCGTTACTGAGTGGGTGGTGGACAGCATTAATACATTAATACCATCGTTACTGAGTGGGTGGTGGACAGCATTAATACCATCGTTACTGAGTGGGTGGTGGACAGCATTAATACCATCGTTACTGAGTGGGTGGTGAACAGCATTAATACCATACTACTGAGTGGGTGGTGGACTGAGTGGGTGGTGAACAGCATTAATACCATCGTTACTGAGCATTAATACCATCGTTACTGAGTGGGTGGTGGACAGCATTAATACCATTAATACCATTAATACCATCGTTACTGAGTGGGTGGTGGACAGCATTAATACCATCGTTACTGAGTGGGTGGTGGACAGCATTAATACCATTAATACCATTAATACCATTAATACCATCGTTACTGAGTGGGTGGTGGACAGCATTAATACCATTAATACCATCGTTACTGAGTGGGTGGTGGACAGCATTAATACCATCGTTACTGAGTGGGTGGTGGACAGCATTAATACCATCGTTACTGAGTGGGTGGTGGACAGCATTAATACCATCGTTACTGAGTGGGTGGTGGACAGCATTAATACCATTGTTACTGAGTGGGTGGTGGACAGCAGTAATACCATCGTTACTGAGTGGGTGGGGGACAGCATTAATACCATTGTTACTGAGTGGGTGGTGGACAGCATTAATACCATTGTTACTGAGTGGGTGGTGGACAGCATTAATACCATTGTTACTGAGTGGGTGGTGGACAGCATTAATACCATTGTTACTGAGTGGGTGGTGGACAGCATTAATACCATTGTTACTGAGTGGGTGATGGACAGCATTAATACCAATACCATCGTTACTGAGTGGGTGGTGGACAGCAGTAATACCATCGTTACTGAGTGGGTGGTGGACAGCAGTAATACCATTGTTACTGAGTGGGTGGTGGACAGTAGTAATACCATCGTTACTGAGTGGGTGGTGGACAGCAGTAATACCATTGTTACTGAGTGGGTGGTGGACAGCATTAATACCATTGTTACTGAGTGGGTGATGGACAGTAGTAATACCATCGTTACTGAGTGGGTGGTGGACAGCAGTAATACCATCGTTACTGAGTGGGTGGTGGACAGCAGTAATACCATTGTTACTGAGTGGGTGGTGGACAGCAGTAATACCATCGTTACTGAGTGGGTGGTGGACAGCAGTAATACCATTGTTACTGAGTGGGTGGTAGACAGCATTAATACCATCGTTACTGAGTGGGTGGTGGACATCATTAATACCATTAATACCATCGTTACTGAGTGGGTGGTGGACAGCATTAATACCATTAATACCATCGTTACTGAATGGGTGGTGGACAGCATTAATACCATCGTTACTGAGTGGGTGGTGAACAGCATTAATACCATCGTTACTGAGTGGGTGGTGAACAGCATTAATACCATCGTTACTGAATGGGTGGTGGACAGCATTAATACCATTGTTACTGAGTGGGTGGTGAACAGCATTAATACCATCGTTACTGAGTGGGTGGTGGACAGCAGTAATACCATCGTTACTGAGTGGGTGGTGAACAGCATTAATACCATCGTTACTGAGTGGGTGGTGAACAGCAGTAATACCATTAATACCATCGTTACTGAGTGGGTGGTGGACAGCATTAATACCATTAATACCATCGTTACTGAATGGGTGGTGGACAGCATTAATACCATCGTTACTGAGTGGGTGGTGGACAGCATTAATACCATCGTTACTGAGTGGGTGGTGAACAGCATTAATACCATCGTTACTGAATGGGTGGTGGACAGCATTAATACCATTGTTACTGAGTGGGTGGTGAACAGCATTAATACCATCGTTACTGAGTGGGTGGTGGACAGCAGTAATACCATCGTTACTGAGTGGGTGGTGAACAGCATTAATACCATCGTTACTGAGTGGGTGGTGAACAGCAGTAATACCATTAATACCATCGTTACTGAGTGGGTGGTGGACAGCATTAATACCATTAATACCATTAATACCATCGTTACTGAGTGGGTGGTGGACAGCAGTAATACCATCGTTACTGAGTGGGTGGTGGACAGCATTAATACCATTAATACCATTAATACCATCGTTACTGAGTGGGTGGTGGACAGCAGTAATACCATCGTTACTGAGTGGGTGGTGGACAGCATTAATACCATTAATACCATCGTTACTGAGTGGGTGGTGGACAGCAGTAATACCATCGTTACTGAGTGGGTGGTGGACAGCATTAATACCATTTATACCATCGTTACTGAGTGGGTGGTGGACAGCATTAATACCATCGTTACTGAGTGGGTGGTGGACAGCATTAATACCATCGTTACTGAGTGGGTGGTGGACAGTAGTAATACCATCGTTACTGAGTGGGTGGTGGACAGCATTAATACCATTGTTACTGAGTGGGTGGTGAACAGCATTAATACCATCGTTACTGAGTGGGTGGTGAACAGCAGTAATACCATTAATACCATCGTTACTGAGTGGGTGGTGGACAGCATTAATACCATTAATACCATCGTTACTGAATGGGTGGTGGACAGCATTAATACCATCGTTACTGAGTGGGTGGTGGACAGCATTAATACCATCGTTACTGAGTGGGTGGTGAACAGCATTAATACCATCGTTACTGAATGGGTGGTGGACAGCATTAATACCATTGTTACTGAGTGGGTGGTGAACAGCATTAATACCATCGTTACTGAGTGGGTGGTGGACAGCAGTAATACCATCGTTACTGAGTGGGTGGTGAACAGCATTAATACCATCGTTACTGAGTGGGTGGTGAACAGCAGTAATACCATTAATACCATCGTTACTGAGTGGGTGGTGGACAGCATTAATACCATTAATACCATTAATACCATCGTTACTGAGTGGGTGGTGGACAGCAGTAATACCATCGTTACTGAGTGGGTGGTGGACAGCATTAATACCATTAATACCATTAATACCATCGTTACTGAGTGGGTGGTGGACAGCAGTAATACCATCGTTACTGAGTGGGTGGTGGACAGCATTAATACCATTAATACCATCGTTACTGAGTGGGTGGTGGACAGCAGTAATACCATCGTTACTGAGTGGGTGGTGGACAGCATTAATACCATTTATACCATCGTTACTGAGTGGGTGGTGGACAGCATTAATACCATCGTTACTGAGTGGGTGGTGGACAGCATTAATACCATCGTTACTGAGTGGGTGGTGGACAGTAGTAATACCATCGTTACTGAGTGGGTGGTGGACAGCATTAATACCATTAATACCATCGTTACTGAGTGGGTGGTGGACAGCATTAATACCATTAATACCATCGTTACTGAGTGGGTGGTGGACAGCATTAATACCATCGTTACTGAGTGGGTGGTGGACAGCATTAATACCATCGTTACTGAGTGGGTGGTGGACAGCATTAATACCATCGTTACTGAGTGGGTGGTGGACAGCATTAATACCATTGTTACTGAGTGGGTGGTGGACAGCATTAATACCATTGTTACTGAGTGGGTGGTGGACAGCATTAATACCATTGTTACTGAGTGGGTGGTGGACAGCATTAATACCATTGTTACTGAGTGGGTGGTGGACAGCATTAATACCATCGTTACTGAGTGGGTGATGGACAGTAGTAATACCATCGTTACTGAGTGGGTGGTGGACAGCAGTAATACCATCGTTACTGAGTGGGTGGTGGACAGCAGTAATACCATTGTTACTGAGTGGGTGGTGGACAGTAGTAATACCATCGTTACTGAGTGGGTGGTGGACAGCAGTAATACCATTGTTACTGAGTGGGTGGTGGACAGCATTAATACCATTGTTACTGAGTGGGTGATGGACAGTAGTAATACCATCGTTACTGAGTGGGTGGTGGACAGCAGTAATACCATCGTTACTGAGTGGGTGGTGGACAGCAGTAATACCATTGTTACTGAGTGGGTGGTGGACAGCAGTAATACCATCGTTACTGAGTGGGTGGTGGACAGCAGTAATACCATCGTTACTGAGTGGGTGGTGGACAGCAGTAATACCATTGTTACTGAGTGGGTGGTGGACAGCATTAATACCATTAATACCATCGTTACTGAGTGGGTGGTGGACAGCATTAATACCATTAATACCATCGTTACTGAGTGGGTGGTGGACAGCATTAATACCATCGTTACTGAGTGGGTGGTGGACATCATTAATACCATTAATACCATCGTTACTGAGTGGGTGGTGGACAGCATTAATACCATTAATACCATCGTTACTGAATGGGTGGTGGACAGCATTAATACCATCGTTACTGAGTGGGTGGTGAACAGCATTAATACCATCGTTACTGAGTGGGTGGTGAACAGCATTAATACCATCGTTACTGAATGGGTGGTGGACAGCATTAATACCATTGTTACTGAGTGGGTGGTGAACAGCATTAATACCATCGTTACTGAGTGGGTGGTGGACAGCAGTAATACCATCGTTACTGAGTGGGTGGTGAACAGCATTAATACCATCGTTACTGAGTGGGTGGTGAACAGCAGTAATACCATTAATACCATCGTTACTGAGTGGGTGGTGGACAGCATTAATACCATTAATACCATCGTTACTGAATGGGTGGTGGACAGCATTAATACCATCGTTACTGAGTGGGTGGTGGACAGCATTAATACCATCGTTACTGAGTGGGTGGTGAACAGCATTAATACCATCGTTACTGAATGGGTGGTGGACAGCATTAATACCATTGTTACTGAGTGGGTGGTGAACAGCATTAATACCATCGTTACTGAGTGGGTGGTGGACAGCAGTAATACCATCGTTACTGAGTGGGTGGTGAACAGCATTAATACCATCGTTACTGAGTGGGTGGTGAACAGCAGTAATACCATTAATACCATCGTTACTGAGTGGGTGGTGGACAGCATTAATACCATTAATACCATTAATACCATCGTTACTGAGTGGGTGGTGGACAGCAGTAATACCATCGTTACTGAGTGGGTGGTGGACAGCATTAATACCATTAATACCATTAATACCATCGTTACTGAGTGGGTGGTGGACAGCAGTAATACCATCGTTACTGAGTGGGTGGTGGACAGCATTAATACCATTAATACCATCGTTACTGAGTGGGTGGTGGACAGCAGTAATACCATCGTTACTGAGTGGGTGGTGGACAGCATTAATACCATTTATACCATCGTTACTGAGTGGGTGGTGGACAGCATTAATACCATCGTTACTGAGTGGGTGGTGGACAGCATTAATACCATCGTTACTGAGTGGGTGGTGGACAGTAGTAATACCATCGTTACTGAGTGGGTGGTGGACAGCAGTAATACCATCGTTACTGAGTGGGTGGTGGACAGCAGTAATACCATCGTTACTGAGTGGGTGGTGGACAGCATTAATACCATCGTTACTGAGTGGGTGGTGGACAGCATTAATACCATTGTTACTGAGTGGGTGGTGGACAGCATTAATACCATTAATACCATCGTTACTGAGTGGGTGGTGGACAGCATTAATACCATTAATACCATCGTTACTGAGTGGGTGGTAGACAGCATTAATACCATCGTTACTGAGTGGGTGGTGGACATCATTAATACCATTAATACCATCGTTACTGAGTGGGTGGTGGACAGCATTAATACCATTAATACCATTGTTACTGAGTGGGTGGTGGACAGCATTAATACCATTAATACCATCGTTACTGAGTGGGTGGTGGACAGCATTAATACCATTAATACCATCGTTACTGAGTGGGTGGTGGACAGCATTAATACCATCGTTACTGAGTGGGTGGTGGACAGCATTAATACCATTAATACCATCGTTACTGAGTGGGTGGTGGACAGCATTAATACCATCGTTACTGAATGGGTGGTGGACAGCATTAATAGCATTGTTACTGAGTGGGTGGTGAACAGCATTAATACCATCGTTACTGAGTGGGTGGTGGACAGCAGTAATACCATCGTTACTGAGTGGGTGGTGAACAGCATTAATACCATCGTTACTGAGTGGGTGGTGAACAGCAGTAATACCATTAATACCATCGTTACTGAGTGGGTGGTGGACAGCATTAATACCATTAATACCATTAATACCATCGTTACTGAGTGGGTGGTGGACAGCAGTAATACCATCGTTACTGAGTGGGTGGTGGACAGCAGTAATACCATTAATACCATTAATACCATCGTTACTGAGTGGGTGGTGGACAGCAGTGATACCATCGTTACTGAGTGGGTGGTGGACAGCATTAATACCATTAATACCATCGTTACTGAGTGGGTGGTGGACAGCAGTAATACCATCGTTACTGAGTGGGTGGTGGACAGTTACCACTGAGTGGGTGGTGGACATACCATTAATACCATCGTTACTGAGTGGGTGGTGGACAGCATTAATACCATCGTTACTGAGTGGGTGGTGGACAGCATTAATACCATCGTTACTGAGTGGGTGGTGGACAGCAGTAATACCATCGTTACTGAGTGGGTGGTGGACAGCATTAATACCATCGTTACTGAGTGGGTGGTGGACAGCAGTAATACCATCGTTACTGAGTGGGTGGTGGACAGTAGTAATACCATCGTTACTGAGTGGGTGGTGGACAGCATTAATACCATCGTTACTGAGTGGGTGGTGGACAGCATTAATACCATCGTTACTGAGTGGGTGGTGGACAGCATTAATACCATCGTTACTGAGTGGGTGGTGGACAGTAGTAATACCATCGTTACTGAGTGGGTGGTGGACAGCAGTAATACCATCGTTACTGAGTGGGTGGTGGACAGCAGTAATACCATCGTTACTGAGTGGGTGGTGGACAGCAGTAATACCATCGTTACTGAGTGGGTGGTGGACAGCATTAATACCATTAATACCATCGTTACTGAGTGGGTGGTGGACAGCATTAATACCATTAATACCATCGTTACTGAGTGGGTGGTGGACAGCATTAATACCATCGTTACTGAGTGGGTGGTAGACAGCATTAATACCATCGTTACTGAGTGGGTGGTGGACATCATTAATACCATCGTTACTGAGTGGGTGGTGGACAGCATTAATACCATCGTTACTGAATGGGTGGTGGACAGCATTAATACCATCGTTACTGAGTGGGTGGTGAACAGCATTAATACCATCGTTACTGAATGGGTGGTGGACAGCATTAATACCATTGTTACTGAGTGGGTGGTGAACAGCATTAATACCATCGTTACTGAGTGGGTGGTGGACAGCAGTAATACCATCGTTACTGAGTGGGTGGTGAACAGCATTAATACCATTAATACCATCGTTACTGAGTGGGTGGTGGACAGCAGTAATACCATCGTTACTGAGTGGGTGGTGGACAGCATTAATACCATTAATACCATCGTTACTGAGTGGGTGGTGGACAGCAGTAATACCATCGTTACTGAGTGGGTGGTGGACAGCATTAATACCATTAATACCATCGTTACTGAGTGGGTGGTGGACAGCAGTAATACCATCGTTACTGAGTGGGTGGTGGACAGCATTAATACCATTAATACCATCGTTACTGAGTGGGTGGTGGACAGCAGTAATACCATCGTTACTGAGTGGGTGGTGGACAGCAGTAATACCATCGTTACTGAGTGGGTGGTGGACAGTAGTAATACCATCGTTACTGAGTGGGTGGTGGACAGCAGTAATACCATCGTTACTGAGTGGGTGGTGGACAGCAGTAATACCATCGTTACTGAGTGGGTGGTGGACAGCAGTAATACCATCGTTACTGAGTGGGTGGTGGACAGCAGTAATACCATCGTTACTGAGTGGGTGGTGGACAGCATTAATACCATCGTTACTGAGTGGGTGGTGGACAGCAGTAATACCATCGTTACTGAGTGGGTGGTGGACAGCATTAATACCATCGTTACTGAGTGGGTGGTGGACAGCAGTAATACCATCGTTACTGAGTGGGTGGTGGACAGTAGTAATACCATCGTTACTGAGTGGGTGGTGGACAGCATTAATACCATCGTTACTGAGTGGGTGGTGGACAGCATTAATACCATCGTTACTGAGTGGGTGGTGGACAGTAGTAATACCATCGTTACTGAGTGGGTGGTGGAGAGTAGTAATACCATCGTTACTGAGTGGGTGGTGGACAGTAGTAATACCATCGTTACTGAGTGGGTGGTGGACAGTAGTAATACCATCGTTACTGAGTGGGTGGTGGACAGTAGTAATACCATCGTTACTGAGTGGGTGGTGGACAGCAGTAATACCATCGTTACTGAGTGGGTGGTGGACAGCATTAATACCATCGTTACTGAGTGGGTGGTGGACAGCAGTAATACCATTAATACCATCGTTACTGAGTGGGTGGTGGACAGCATTAATACCATTGTTACTGAGTGGGTGGTGGACAGTAGTAATACCATCGTTACTGAGTGGGTGGTGGACAGTAGTAATACCATCGTTACTGAGTGGGTGGTGGACAGCAGTAATACCATTAATACCATCGTTACTGAGTGGGTGGTGGACAGCAGTAATACCATTAATACCATCGTTACTGAGTGGGTGGTGGACAGCATTAATACCATTGTTACTGAGTGGGTGGTGGACAGTAGTAATACCATCGTTACTGAGTGGGTGGTGGACAGCATTAATACCATTGTTACTGAGTGGGTGGTGGACAGCAGTAATACCATCGTTACTGAGTGGGTGGTGGACAGCATTAATACCATTGTTACTGAGTGGGTGGTGGACAGCAGTAATACCATCGTTACTGAGTGGGTGGTGGACAGTTTTAATACCATTGTTACTGAGTGGGTGGTGGACAGTAGTAATACCATCGTTACTGAGTGGGTGGTGGACAGCAGTAATACCATCGTTACTGAGTGGGTGGTGGACAGTGGTAAGGTGGGTGCTGTCTAGCTGGTTGGTAACCATGACTTCGGTACATTGAACTGAGTACCGCCTAGCGGTTGTACGATGGACCATATCTGAATTGTGAATTCACGTCATTTTATGAAGATAATAAAAAGAAGTTGAATGAGAGAGAAAAGGGGCCGTTGAAATGTTTGTTTAAAAATTAATGAAAATATTTTCCCTCGTTCAGACCATAGGGGTTCAGACAGATACATGCATCTCAAGGTTTAGGCAAAGTTAGTACCGTTCTGTTTTGAGCACTTTAATTCTGTTTTAAAAGCATCGGGTCAGTTGAATACATCACTGTGACTTTCTCCCTCTAGCTGTGTAAATGGGTTCCTCTGGAACCTTCTCCCTCTAGCTGTGTAAATAAATGGGTTCATCTGGAACCTTCTCCCTCTAGCTGTGTAAATAAATGGGTTCATCTGGGGCGGCAGGCTAGCCTAGTGGTTAGAGCGTTTGACTAGTAACCGGAAGGTTGCAAGTTTAAACCCCCGAGCTGACAAGGTACAAATCTGTCGTTCTGCCCCTGAACAGGCAGTTAACCCACTGTTCCAAGGCTGTCATTGAAAATAAGAATTTGTTCTTAATTAACTGACTTGCCTGGTTAAATAAAGGTAAAATAAAATAAAAAATCTGGAACCTTCTCCCTCTAGCTGTGTAAATGTTGGACAAAGACATGACGTGTTTTCTCTCTGTCCTTTCAGATGACTGTCAAGGAGCAACAGGAGTGGAAGATTCCCCCCTGTATTTCAAACTGGAAGAACGCAAAGGTACTGACTCTACCTCTGCTCCCTCCCTCTGGAGGCACTGGTGAATTCATGAGACATGTATCTTTGTTTGGGGCCCAGAGCGATAACACTGGAAGCACATCTCCTGTGTTCTGTGATTGGTCTCCCTAGGGTTACACCATCCCACTGGACAAGCGTCTGGCTGCGGACGGTAGAGGACTGCAGACCGTTCACATCAACGAGAACTTTGCCAAACTGGCCGAGGCGCTCTACATTGCTGACAGAAAGGTAAACAGTCTGTGGGTTTGGATCCTGGTGTTAGTCCTGTGCCGTAGCAACTTCTCAGAGCCTCTCTGAAATAATGGTTTGGTTGTGAATGGTCTTATCTTTTTGTGCATTTCAAATCCAACTACAGTTCTGTGTGATATGGATTTCCGAGTGATTCTGTCGCCATGAAAATCCTATTCTGTGTTCTCTCTTTGTTGTTGTGTTTAGGCCAGAGAGGCTGTGGAGATGAGAGCCCAGGTGGAGAAGAAGATGGCCCAGAAAGAGAAGGAGAAGAAGGAGGAGAAGCTCAGAGAGCTGGCTCAGATGGCCCGAGACCGCAGGGCAGGGATCAAAGGTCACGGAGGGGACAAAGGTCAGTTCACCGCCCTCTTCTTGCTTTAATTCTACCCTAACCACAGATCTAGGATCAGATCATCTGTTTATGATTTTGTGTTTTCCTGTACAAGGACTGCCAATGTGAAGAGTTGCAAAGTATCAGCATTTAGAAACACTTTCTGAGTCTTGACCAAGTAGCTCTGTGATGCAGAGGGAGGACTAGACTCAGCTGTCGTTTATGAGTGAGCCTCCTGGTAACCCCCTTGCTCCCTCTCTCCACTTGCACTGTCCCACTCTCTCATTCCCTGTTTCTTCTCCCTCTCTCCTCCTGCACTGTCCCACTCTCTCATTCCCTGTTTCTTCTCCTTCTCTCCCTCTGCACTGTCCCACTCTCTCATTCCCTGTTTCTTCTCCCTCTCTCCTCCTGCACTGTCCCACTCTCTCATTCCCTGTTTCTTCTCCCTCTCTCCTCCTGCACTGTCCCACTCTCTCATTCCCTGTTTCTTCTCCTTCTCTCCCTCTGCACTGTCCCACTCTCTCATTCCCTGTTTCTTCTCCCTCTCTCCTCCTGCACTGTCCCACTCTCTCATTCCCTGTTTCTTCTCCCTCTCCTCCTGCACTGTCCCACTCTCTCATTCCCTGTTTCTTCTCCCACTCTCTCATTCCCTGTTTCTTCTCCCACTCTCCTCCTGCACTGTCCCACTCTCTCATTCCCTGTTTCTTCTCCCTCTCTCCTCCTGCACTGTCCCACTCTCTCATTCCCTGTTTCTTCTCCCTCTCTCCTCCTGCACTGTCCCACTCTCTCATTCCCTGTTTCTTCTCCCTCTCTCCTCCTGCACTGTCCCACTCTCTCATTCCCTGTTTCTTCTCCTTCTCTCCTCCTGCACTGTCCCACTCTCTCATTCCCTGTTTCTTCTCCTTCTCTCCCTCTGCACTGTCCCACTCTCTCATTCCCTGTTTCTTCTCCCTCTCTCCTCCTGCACTGTCCCACTCTCTCATTCCCTGTTTCTTCTCCCTCTCTCCTCCTGCACTGTCCCACTCTCTCATTCCCTGTTTCTTCTCCTTCTCTCCTCCTGCACTGTCCCACTCTCTCATTCCCTGTTTCTTCTCCCTCTCTCCTCCTGCACTGTCCCACTCTCTCATTCCCTGTTTCTTCTCCCACTCTCTCATTCCCTGTTTCTTCTCACTCTCTCCTCCTGCACTGTCCCACTCTCTCATTCCCTGTTTCTTCTCCCTCTCTCTCATTCCCTGTTTCTTCTCACTCTCTCCTCCTGCACTCTCTCATTCCCTGTTTCTTCTCCCTCTCTCCTCCTGCACTGTCCCATTCCCTGTTTCTTCTCCCTCTCTCCTCCTGCACTGTCCCATTCCCTGTTTCTTCTTCCTCTCTCCTCCTGCACTGTCCTACTCTCTCATTCCCTGTTTCTTCTCCCTCTCTCTCATTCCCTGTTTCTTCTCCCTCTCTCTTCCTGTACTGTCCCACTCTCTCATTCCCTGTTTCTTCTCCCTCTCTCCATCCCCTGTTCCTTCTCCATCTGTATTTCTCTCTCCTCCCTCCGTCTCTCCTGTGGCAGGTGGAGAGGACGGTGAGGCCAGAGAGCGTGACGAGATCCGTCATGACAGGAGGAAAGAGAGGCAGCACGACAGGAACATCTCTAGAGCTGCCCCTGATAAGAGGTACAATCATTTTTAACAACGCAACACACATACATACACACACCCGACACACTGACTCTACACACACAGCGGAATCATTCATGGTGTGTAAGAAACGTTGAATGAATGCAGCTCACCACAGCAGCACCCAGCCCTGACCCCTTGTCTGTCTGCTACGACTGCAGGGAGACAACGGGGGGGGGGGACACCAACAGCGACTACTTAACCTTGCCGTCGCTTCTGCTGGACGTGATTATCTGCAGATTTGTAGAGATTGGGGATGATGAAGTTATGGGACCGTAATGTGCCCTGGTGTTATAGTGTGTCTGGTTTGGAGCAGAGACTAATTCCACACAGAGGTTGGGTGCGCTAGGTTTTTAGCTCGCAGGCTACCTTCCATTGTAGTACTTTTAAATGAATGTCTCCTGTTGTATGTCTCCTTCTTCCTCAACTGTCTGTCTGGTGTGTTTCCATCGTCAGGTCGAAGCTGCAGAGAGACCAGGACAGAGATGTCAGTGAGCTGATCGCTCTGGGCCAGCCCAACCCTAGAGCCTCCAACGAGGCTCAGTACGACCAGAGACTGTTTAACCAGAGCAAGGTGAGATGGAGCGCGCGCACACACACTAGTGATGCGCAGGTTGACCCATAACCTGCCGTCCCCACGGTTATATCCACAGGTGGGTGGGGTTAGGGTCATGAAATATTGTATGGCTGAAGGAAGGAAGGTAGAATGAAGACAAAACAATACCGTAACCAATTCATTCATGTATAATTCTTGTGCAATTTATATCTATAGGCTACATTGAGATTTTTCTTTCATTATTTTAGTCTGTCTGGCGTTAGTGTGTAATCCTAGGCTTTAGGGCCTAACGGGACTTGTGCCAAATACGCACAAATGCTTTTGGGAACGGGCAGAAAAAGCTTTAGTCGAACCACAGGGGGAAAAAAACAATATTTGAGTTTTATTCAATGAGAGGAAACTGTGAAATGGAGAGTTGAAAATAAAGAGAAGAGAGGTGCAGAAAAGTAATGTTTGAAACATTAGGTGATGTGGTAACAGGATGATGGCAGTGCTGGCTATGTTATAACTATGTTATGTTATGGCTAGGTTATGTGTGATGATGGCAGTGCTGGCTATGTTATAACTATGTTATGGCTAGGTTATGTGTGATGATGGCAGTGCTGGCTATGTTATAACTATGTTATGTTATGGCTAGGTTATGTGTGATGATGGCAGTGCTGGCTATGTTATAACTATGTTATGTTATGGCTAGGTTATGTGTGATGATGGCAGTGCTGGCTATGTTATAACTATGTTATGTTATGGCTAGGTTATGTGTGATGATGGCAGTGCTGGCTATGTTATAACTATGTTATGTTATGGCTAGGTTATGTGTGATGATGGCAGTGCTGGCTATGTTATAACTATGTTATGTTATGGCTAGGTTATGTGTGATGATTGTGAGGCAGTCACCAGATGGGCACTTCAAACAGGCCTATGACACATCAAGAGAACTGTAGCCTACTGTTCAGATGGGTTGAAGGCAAACTGAAATCTGGACACTGACTGTAGCTCTGTAAACTCTCACATAGCCTCAACATCAACTCCTGCTGAATTAAGCATTTCATGCAGTAAAATGATACACCAAATGTGGGCTACATTTTGACTGGTGAACAGGATGGAGAAATATGATTTACTTTCAACATTCTTGAGAAAAAGTGAATGTGCAGTTAGGGACCGTCTGTAAGAGTTGATCTTTATTAGTATTTAAACCACTTAAAATATGGATCCAAGCAGAACTGACATTTTATCATAAACAAGTTGGGTTGTTTTCACTGGTTTTTATTTCCTTACAACCGGTCAAACTAATTTAGTTTGGACATTTTGCACAGAAAATCTTACATGCTTTTTTTTGACCCCCCCTCAAGGGTATGGACAGTGGTTTTGCAGGTGGGGAGGATGAGATGTACAACGTGTATGACCAGCCGTTCAGGAGAGGCAGCGATATGGCCCAGAACATCTACAGGCCCACCAAGAGCTCTGACAAGGACATGTATGGGGACGACCTGGACACACTCATGCAGAGCAGCAAGTACGCAAGGCCATCTGTTATGTTATGTTACCCTTCTGGATTTATGATATACTGTTAGATATATTTATTTTTATTTTTTATTTAACTAGGCAAGTCAGTTAAGGACATTCTTATTTTCAATAATGACGGCCTAGGAACAGTGGGTTAACTGCCTGTTCAGGGGTAGAACCACAGATTAGTACCATGTCAGCTCGGGGGTTTGAACTTGCAGCCTTCCGGTTACTAGTCCAACGCTCTAACCACTAGGCTACCTGCCTCTAACCACTAGGCTACCTGCCTCTAACCACTAGGCTACCTGCCTCTAACCACTAGGGCTACCACTAGGCTACCTGCCTCTAACCACTAGGCTACCTGCCTCTAACCACTAGGCTACCTGCCTCTAACCACTAGGCTACCTGCCTCTAACCACTAGGCTACCTGCCTCTAACCACTAGGCTACCTGCCTCTAACCACTAGGCTACCTGCCTCTAACCACTAGGCTACCTGCCTCTAACCACTAGGCTACCCTGCCGCCATATATACACACACATATGTACAAGGACATGTCTTGAAATGACTGGGGCATCTAGCTGGGCGATATGGACAAAAATCCATATCGCAGTAAATGACCTGAATTGATGAGGTAACGATAAGTTTAACATTTAGGTTTTATTAGGATCCACATTAGCCGACACCATTGGTGACAGCTAGTGTTACTGGAGTCCAACACCACAACCTAACAGACATTACAGACTACATACAATTAAAAACATGAACATGTAGTGTGTTTGTGCATCTTTCAGTACAGACACACAACCAGTAGGTCACGCGTCAGTACAAACGCACAACCAGTAGGTCACGCGTCAGTACAGACGCACAACCAGTAGGTCACGCGTCAGTACAGACGCACAACAAGTAGGTCACGCGTCAGTACAGACGCACAACCAGTAGGTCACGCGTCAGTACAGACGCACAACCAGTAGGTCACGCGTCAGTACAGACGCACAACCAGTAGGTCACGCGTCAGTACAGACGCACAACCACTAGGTCACGCGTCAGTACAGACGCACAACCAGTAGGTCACATGGGGGAGAGGAATTGTGCCGTGGGGTGTTGCTTAATTTGTTTTTTTGAAACCAGGTTTGCTGTTCATTTGCGCTACATAAGATGGACTCATGCCTCTGTGTAACACTATGTTTCCTTGAATTTGTTCTGGACCTGGGGACTGGTGGTGGCATGTCTGGTGGGGTGTGTGTGTGTCAGCGCTGTTGACTAATGCAAACCATTTGGAATTTCCAACACATTGTTTCTTATTAAAATAAGTGATGCAGTCAGTCTCTTCTCAACTCCAAGCCGAGAGAGACGGTCTCTTCTCAACTCCAAGCCGAGAGAGACGGTCTCTTCTCAACTCCAAGCCGAGAGAGCCGGTCTCTTCTCAACTCCAAGCCGAGAGAGCCGGTCTCTTCTCAACTCCAAGCCGAGAGAGCCGGTCTCTTCTCAACTCCAAGCCGAGAGAGCCGGTCTCTTCTCAACTCCAAGCCGAGAGAGCCGGTCTCTTCTCAACTCCAAGCCGAGAGAGCCGGTCTCTTCTCAACTCCAAGCCGAGAGAGCCGGTCTCTTCTCAACTCCAAGCCGAGAGAGACGGTCTCTTCTCAACTCCAAGCCGAGAGAGACGGTCTCTTCTCAACTCCAAGCCGAGAGAGACGGTCTCTTCTCAACTCCAAGCCGAGAGAGACGGTCTCTTCTCAACTCCAAGCCGAGAGAGACTAGCTGCATAGTATTTCTCTCAGCCCTCTGGTTACAATGAAGAGCAAAACGTGTCGGGGAAGGTGCTGCTTCCTCTCTGGGAGAGACGTATGGAGAGACAGTCCACTGCTGATAGATAAACACACTGCCAGAACGCTCCAGTCTGTAGGTACTATAGTGATCTTTCCCTAAGTGGAGTGTGCAGTTCTTACCAGAGGTAGACCGTAAAGTCTGTATACCAGAGCAGAATGTCTGTACTTCATCTGCAGAATCCCTACCCTGATGTCCACAGCGTCTCCTCAGACAGTCTACATTAGTTTCACTGGCTGCTTTATGTGATTGGTTTCTTTACTGGGCTACAGATAACAGGTCACTTTAACAGGGACTGATGGTGGAATGTGATACGAGCTATAGGTTGATAAACCCTATGGAACAGTCTATCAGTGGTAAATTCAACCTGCCCTTATTATGTTTGAAATATGGAGACATTAGACCTTTGAAAGTTAAATGGAAAACACTTCAGAGGATGAATAGTTTAATGCATTTATTTACTCAGCACTGCACTTCATATGGGTCATACCAAGTCTGTCCTCTGTACTTACCACAATTCAACAACCAACCATGTTTGAGGAATGTTTTTGAGTGAACACTATCTATTTCCAAATGATTCAACTTCCTTTACCTCTGTCCCCTCCCGTCTACACCCCAGGGTTGTAGGGAACTAAAAGAACTTATAATCCTTCTCCACGGGAGCACATTTTTTTGCCCAGCACTAATGCAACTGATTCCTCCCCTTCCAGGTTTGTTCCGGACCGTGAGTTCTCTGGTACGGACCACGGTCCTCGTCGTGACGGCCCTGTCCAGTTTGAGGAGGATCCGTTCGGTCTGGACAAGTTTTTAGAGGAGGCGAAGCAACACGGCGGCTCCAAGAGACCCTCCACCAGTAGAGGCTCCAAGGACTACGACCACGACAAGAAACGCAGGAAGGAGTGAGAGGACGGAGCAAGAGACCCAGTCTGGTGGGATGGGAGGGTAGCGTTCAGTAGGCACAAAAATGGCTGCGACTGTTTTTGAAACAAGTTTCCACCTGAGACGACAAGTCTGATAGTGGGGTAGCGTTCATTTGGCACAAAATCTCCCAAAAACATTTGAAAAGTAGGAGTTGCCATTTTAGCGTTGTTTTAGTTAATTTTCCTTTGTTTTAAACTTTGACACAGTGTTCTGCTTTTGTGCCCACTGAATACGACCCAGGGTTTTTGGGAGGGGAGGGGGGGTCAGGGCCTTGGCTGGGACAGTACAGACATCCGTTTGTCTTGTCTGTTGTTTGGCTGAAACCCCAAGGAACTAGCAGGGATTGTTCTTCACATCTATGTTGATGATGACCTTTATTTTCTATTTTCTTTACACCATCCCTTAATCTTTACATGGAACAGAGTCTCGCCTGTAAACATGTTTTTAAAGTAAAGCCCCCTAGTTGTATTAAGCAATGTTATTATGACTTGTTTTGTTAAATTATCTTTGATCTAGCAGCATTCCTGTGATTTGAGTTTGAATTCCGATCTTAAGTGATCTAGTCTATTGTATCTTGATAATAATTACACAAACTCTGTTACGTCTGGGATAGTGTAACCCTACTCTTAACACTGAATACACTTCAACTAGTGGATTGAACGTGTCTCGTATTTTTTTTTTTTTTAGGTTTGTGCTAATAAACATAAAACCAGTGTGATTCTACTGTGCTATCCCATTTTATTTGTCACATGCTTTGTAAAACCACAGGTGTAGACTAACAGTGAAATGCTTACTTTCAGACCCTTCTCAACAATGTAGAGAAAAATATTTAAAGATTTAATAACACAATGAATTAATACACATGGTACCAGTACTGAGTCAATGTGCAGAGGTACGAGGTAATGGAGGTAGAAAAAAATTCCCTGTCTTAGGTCAGTTAGGATCACCACTTTTGTTTTAAGAATGTGAAATGTCAGAATAATAGTAGAGAATTATTTCAGCTTTAATTCACATTATTTTCACATTCCCAGTGGGTCAGAAGTTTACATACACTCAATTAGTATTTGGTAAAATTGCTTTTAAATTGTTTAACTTTGGTCAAATGTTTCAGGTAGCCTTCCACAAGGTTCCCACAATAAGTTGGGTGAATTTTGGCCCATTCCTCCTGACAGAGCTGTTGTATCTGAGTCAGGTTTGTAGGCCTCCTTGCTCGCACACACTTTTTCAGTTTGGAATGAACCAGACTTGTGGAGGGCTACAATTTTTTTTCTTAGGTCTTGGTTTCTTTTGATTTTCCCATGATGTCAAGCAAAGAGGCACTGAATAGACCTCCAATTGACTCAAATTATGTCAATCAGCCTATCAGAAGCTTCTAAAGCCATGTCATAATTTTCTGGTATTTCCCAAGCTGTTTAGAGGCACAGTCAATTTAGTGTATGTAAACTTCTGACCCACTGGAATTGAAATACAGTGAGTTATAAGTGAAATAACCTGTCTGTAAAGAATTATTGGAAAAATTACTTGTGTCAACGCACAAAGTAGATGTCCTAACCGAATTGCCAAAACTATAGCTTGTTAACAAGAAATTTGTGATGGTTGAAAAACTAGTTTTAATGACTCCAATCTAAGTTTACATAAACTTCCAACTTCAACTGTGTCAGGGTTTGGTTCTAAAAAAATATCAGAAGCTTTGAACATCCCATGGAGCACCATTAAATCCTTTATAAAACAATGGAAAGAACATGGGACCACAACAAACCTGCCAAGAGAGGGCTGCCCACCAAAACTCATGCAAGGAGGATATTAATCAGAGGCAACAAAGAGACCAAAGATAACCCTGAAGGAGCTGCAAAGCTCCACAGCGGAGATTGGAGTATCTATCCATAGAACCACTTTAGTCGTACACTACACAGAGCTGGGAATTACAGAAGAGTGTCCAGTGTTCACCAAAAGGCATGTGGAAGGTACTCTGGTCAGATGAGAGTAAAACTGAGCTTTTTGGCCATCAAGGGAAATGCTATATCTGGTGCAAACCCAACACCTCACATCACCCCGAGAACAACATCCCCACAGTGAAGCATGGTGGTGGCAGCATCATGCTGTGGGAATGTTTTTCATCGGCAGGGACTGGGAAACCTGTCAGAATTGAAGGAATGATGGATGGCGCTAAATACAGGGAAATTCTTGAGGGAAACCTGTTTCAGTCTTCCAGAGATTTGAGAGTGGGACGGAGGTTCACCATTCCGCAGAACAATGACCCTAAGCATACTGCTAAAGCAACACTCAAGTGGTTTAAGGGGAAACATTTAAATGGCCTAGTCAAATCCCAGACCTCAATCCAATTGAGAATATGTAGTATGATTTAAAGATTACTGTGCCCCAGCAGAACCCATCCAACTTGAAGGAGCTGGAGCAGTTTTGCCTGGAAGAATGGGCGAAAATCCCAGTGGCTAGATGTGCCAAGTTTATAGAGACATACCCCAAGAGACTTGCAGCTGCAATTGCGGCAAAAGGTGTCTCTACACATTATTGACTTTGGGGTGTGAATAGCTAGCTATACAAAATGTTTTGCATCGTCAAAGTGGTAGACATGTTGTGTAAATCAAATGAAACAATACCCAACAAACACATTTTAAATCCAGGTTGTAAGGCAGCATTTTTCCTATTTTATTAAGGGGGTGAATACTTTTGCAAGCCACTGTATGTACATATAGGTAGGGGTAAAGTGACTAGGCTTCAGTTCAAATAATACACCAGCAGCAGTGTATGTGATGATTCAAAATAGTTTAGGGCTGACCCTAATTAGTTGATTGTTTGGTCGATAGGCTGTTGGTCGACCGAGATTTCTTTAGTTGAGCAGTAGCAGGTGTAGAATACACCTGTCTGATTGGCTCCTGTCTGAGTGGATGGATCCGTTGTGGAGGCCGTGGGAATGGCACAGTCCATCACTCTAAGACGTGCTACTGAAATTGTTGTTATAACAGTTGTTTTTTGTAGGGCCATGTACCTCAAGACAGTTGTTATTTGTAGGGCCATGTACCTCAAGACAGTTGTTGTTTGTAGGGCCATGTACCTCAAGACAGTTGTTATTTGTAGGGCCATGTACCTCAAGACAGTTGTTATTTGTAGGGCCATGTACCTCAAGACAGTTGTTATTTGTAGGGCCATATACCTCAAGACAGTTGTTATTTGTAGGGCCATGTACCTCAAGACAGTTGTTGTTTGTAGGGCCATGTACCTCAAGACAGTTGTTGTTTGTAGGGCCATGTACCTCAAGACAGTTGTTATTTGTAGGGCCATGTACCCCAAGACAGTTGTTGTTTGTAGGTCCATGTACCTCAAGGTTTTGCACCATGTCTTTCTCATAACCTTGGTAGGCTTCACTTTTTGTTTTCTACCTGCAATGTCAATCTCTTAGGAACAAAACACACATAGTTCAACTACCATCACTTGCCCCTAGAGTTCCTACTCCGACAGAGAGAGAAACAAACACTTAAATCGGGCCCCTAGAGTTCCTACTCCGACAGAGAAACAAACACTTCAATCCGGCCCCTCGATTTCCTGCTCCGACAGAGAGAGAAACAAACACTTCAATCTGGCCCCTAGAGCTCCTGCTCCGACAGAGAAACAAACATTTCAATCTGGCCCTTAGAGCTCCTGCTCCGACAGAGAAACAAACACTTCAATCTGGCCCTTAGAGCTCCTGCTCCGACAGAGAAACAAACACTTCAATCTGGCCCTTAGAGCTCCTGCTCCGACAGAGAAACAAACACTTCAATCTGGCCCTTAGAGCTCCTGCTCCGACAGAGAAACAAACACTTCAATCTGGCCCTTAGAGCTCCTGCTCCGACAGAGAAACAAACACTTCAATCTGGCCCTTAGAGCTCCTGCTCCGACAGAGAAACAAACACTTCAATCTGGCCCCTGGAGCTCCTACTCCGGCAGAGCGAGAAACAAACACTTCAATCGGGCCCTGGAGCTCCTACTCCGACAGAGCGAGAAACAAACACTTCAATCTGGCCCCTGGAGCTCCTACTCCGACAGAGCGAGAAACAAACACTTCAATCTGGCCCCTGGAGCTCCTACTCCGACAGAGCGAGAAACAAACACTTCAATCTGGCCCCTGGAGCTCCTACTCCAACAGAGCGAGAAACAAACACTTCAATCTGGCCCTTAGAGCTCCTGCTCCGACAGAGAAACAAACACTTCAATCGGGCCCCTGGAGCTCCTACTCCGACAGAGCGAGAAACAAACACTTCAATCTGGCCCCTAGAGCTCCTACTCCGACAGAGAGAGAAACACTTCAATCGGGCCCCTGGAGCTCCTACTCCGACAGAGCGAGAAACAAACACTTCAATCTGGCCCTTAGAGCTCCTGCTCCGACAGAGAAACAAACACTTCAATCGGGCCCCTGGAGCTCCTACTCCGACAGAGAGAGAAACAAACACTTCAATCTGGCCCCTAGAGCTCCTACTCCGACAGAGAGAGAAACAAACACTTCAATCTGGCCCTTAGAGCTCCTGCTCCGACAGAGAAACAAACACTTCAATCTGGCCCCTGGAGCTCCTACTCCGACAGAGAAACAAACACTTCAATCTGGCCCCTGGAGCTCCTACTCCGACAGAGAAACAAACACTTCAATCTGGCCCCTGGAGCTCCTACTCCGACAGAGAGAGAAACAAACACTTCAACCGGGCCCCTGGAGCTCCTACTCCGACAGAGAGAGAAACAAACACTTCAACCGGGCCCCTGGAGCTCCTACTCCGACAGAGCGAGAAACAAACACTTCAACCGGGCCCCTGGAGTTCCTACTCCGACAGAGCGAGAAACAAACACTTCAATCTGGCCCTTAGAGCTCCTGCTCCGACAGAGAAACAAACACTTCAATCTGGCCCCTGGAGCTCCTACTCCGACAGAGAAACAAACACTTCAATCTGGCCCCTGGAGCTCCTACTCCGACAGAGAAACAAACACTTCAATCTGGCCCTAGAGCTCCTACTCCGACAGAGAAACAAACACTTCAATCTGGCCCCTAGAGCTCCTACTCCGACAGAGAAACAAACACTTCAATCTGGCCCCTAGAGTTCCTACTCCGACAGAGAGAGAAACAAACACTTCAATCTGGCCCCTAGAGCTCCTGCTCCGACAGAGAGAAACACCTGATAGAGGTAATAGTGACAGGATGCCAGGTATACTGGCCTTGCCTCAGTGGTAGACTATTCTTTTCTGGAGTCACTTTATTATGGGCCCCATGCCGATTCTCTGATAGACAGTTTTCACACTCCACTCCACACTGTGCCTCTTCAAGGCTTCACCGCCTATCTCTAGTCACAGCTGTTATGTTGCCATCAGAATTAATTTCCCTCCCACAGTGAGAGGTCAGGCTAAATGGGAAGCACATACACACACACACACACACACTCCCTGTCAAACCCATGAAGCCTTGCAAGCAAACTGTGTGTGTGTGTGTGTGTGTGTGTGTGTGTGTGTGTGTGTGTGTGTGTGCGTGCGTGCGTGTGTGCGTGTTAGCTTGTCCACACAGCCCCTCGGGCACTGGAGAACAATAAAGCTTGACTCGCTCCATAGGAAAATGCTGTTTTATTTTGCATTGACCTTAATCGTGTGGAGAGGAGTGAAGCCGGTGATTGTAATCCAATAGCATCTCTGCAGGAGATGCTTTTCAGACCGCGGTGGAGACTCGCTGTAATGGTGTCAGACGAGCAGTGACGTGAGAGAATCAATATCTGTTGTTACTGGTCTGATGCAAGACTGCATCTTTTAGTCATTCAGAGTGTTGTCTCTGTAGTCTGTAGTCTACTCTGTAGTGTGTAATCTGTAGTCTGTAGTGTCTAGTCTGTAGTGTGTTATCTGTAGTGTCTATTGTGTAGTGTGTAGTATGTAGTGTGTTATCTGTAGTGTCTAGTATGTAGTGTGTAGTATCTAGTCTGTAGTGTGTAATCTGTAGTGTGTAGTGTCTAGTGTGTAATCTGTAGTGTCTAGTGTGTAATCTGTAGTATGTAGTGTGTAATCTGTAGTGTCTAGTGTGTAGTCTGTAGTGTGTAGTGTGTAATCTGTAGTGTGTAGTGTCTAGTGTGTAATCTGTAGTGTCTAGTGTGTAGTCTGTAGTGTCGAGTGTGTAATCTGTAGTGTGTAGTCTGTAGTGTCTAGTGTGTAATCTGTAGTGTGTAGTG
The DNA here is from genome assembly GCF_034236695.1 of Oncorhynchus nerka. Classification (NCBI taxonomy): domain Eukaryota; kingdom Metazoa; phylum Chordata; class Actinopteri; order Salmoniformes; family Salmonidae; genus Oncorhynchus; species Oncorhynchus nerka. The sequence continues at coordinate 12,504,810 of NC_088408.1, read as the reverse complement.
TCTAGTGTGTAATCTGTAGTGTTGAGTGTGTAATCTGTAGTGTGTATTGTCTAGTCTGTAGTCTGTACTGTCTAGTGTGTAATCTGTAGTGTCTAGGGTGTAATCTGTAGTATAGTATGTAGTGTGTAATCTGTAGTGTGTAGTGTTTAGTAAATAGTGTGTAGTGTGTAATCTGTAGTGTGTAATCTGTAGTGTGTAATCTGTAGTGTGTATTGTCTAGTCTGTAGTCTGTACTGTCTAGTGTGTAATCTGTAGTGTCTAGGGTGTAGTGTGTAATCTGTAGCATGTAGTGTAGTGTGCAGTGTGTGTACTCTTTGTAGTGTACACTCTGTAGTCTGCAGAGCGTGGTCTGCAGTGTATAGTCTGTAGTGTGTAGTCTGTAGTTTGTAATCTGTAGAATGTAGTCTAGTGTGTAGTATGTACTGTGCAGTGTGTGTACTCTTCAGTGTGTAGTCTGCAGAGTGTGGTCTGCAGTGTGTAGTCTGCAGTGTGTAGTATGTGCGGTCTATAGTGTGTAGTGTGTAGTCTGTAGTGTGTAGTCTGCAGTGTGTAGTATGTGCGGTCTATAGTGTGTAGTCTGTAGTGTGTGGTATGTAGTCTGCAGTCTGTAGTGTGTAGTCTGCAGTGTGTAGTCTGCAGTGTGTAGTCTGTAGTGTGTAGTCTGCAGTGTGTAGTCTGCAGTGTGTAGTTTGCAGTGTGTAGTATGTGCGGTCTATAGTGTGTAGTCTGTAGTGTGTGGTGTGTAGTCTGTAGTGTGTAGTCTGCAGTGTGTAGTATATGCGGTCTATAGTGTGTAGTCTGTAGTGTGTGGTATGTAGTCTGCAGTCTGTAGTGTGTAGTGTCTAATATTGCTGGTATGGTCTCTTTGGAGGTTTTTGTTGTTTGAACTGATAGAACCGAGAGCTTTACTGACCAAGTACCTGACTTTCGGGGCGAGGACCCAGAGTTGTATTTTTATTTTGGTCAGGCCATACGGTAGGGAAAGACTCCTGGCCCTAAGTAAACACATGTTTTTTAACTTCCGGAGCACCCCATTCTGTATGATGCTGTAGTCTGCAAATTCAATTGAGCTTTTAGAAGCAGAACCCTACCACAGCCATCCTCAACATATTCTTTCAGTTCTCTGTTGAGCTTTTAGAAGCAGAACCCTACCACAGCCATCCTCAACATATTCTTTCATTTCTCTGTTGAGCTTTTAGAAGCATAACCCTAACACAGCCATCCTCAACATATTCTTTCAGTTCTCTGTTGAGCTTTTAGAAGCAGAACCCTACCACAGCCATCCTCAACATATTCTTTCAGTTCTCTGTTGAGCTTTTAGAAGCAGAACCCTACCACAGCCATACTCAACATATTCTTTCATTTCTCTGTTGAGCTTTTAGAAGCAGAACCCTACCACAGCCATCCTCAACATATTCTTTCAGTTCTCTGTTGAGCTTTTAGAAGCATAACCCTACCACAGCCATCCTCAACATATTCTTTCAGTTCTCTGTTGAGCTTTTAGAAGCAGAACCCTACCACAGCCATCCTCAACATATTCTTTCAGTTCTCTGTTGAGCTTTGACCACTATTGTTGAGACCGTGAGGTGTATTTAATTTTCTCGGACAGCTTGATAATGGCTCTTCACTAGTCTGTTGTTCTGGCTGTGAATGTGGAACAGTGGAAGATGAATGAGTTTCTTAAGAAAAGGAAATTGGTTCTTTGGCCAGCTTTTGTGTGGCTTTGAACACAAACAGCTAAACACTATTGTGTCCTTCCATAATGGAATCTTCAGCGTGCAGACGGAACACGATTGATAGGTGTTTATCTCCGTTACAAAATGGAACAACCCCCAGACAGAAACAATATTGTGTTGTACAGAAAATCTATCTTTCACACTTTTCAATTCATGGGGCGTTTTTCTAGTTATTTGTTATTATCTATGTGTTTTTGTGATATTTTCCTTCCCTGTCAGGAAAGACAAAGCAATGAGTCTCAGTGATGAATGGGTGTGCTCTGTGCCCCTTTTTTACCTGTTGAAAGTTCTGGACAAAGATCCCAGCAGACTGATGGCTTGTTGTTCCACTGCTTATAAGGTTGTGCTGAACTTATAAGGTCATGCTGAGTCACTCTTTCTTTTTATAGAACTGCCTACTCTTATGAGTCAGTCTGAGTATTTTGATTCTGATATGAGTGACGCAGCCTAATTTAGGCATCTGTTCAAAATACTCTGTGAGAATCTCAATTGCATGTTCCTCGTTGTTTTCTCTCCTTGCCTCCTTCTCAAACCCCAGTGTATGAGAAAGCCAGAGATTCCGGCCCCTCTGACCTTCTCCAATGGGGTTTGAGAAGGAGGCAAGGAGAGAGGACACGAGGAACATGCAATTGAGATTCTCCCCATCATGCCAATCTAATATTCCTCACCCATTCACTATTCCATGTTACCTGTCTTGCATCGTTTCCTCATCACAACAGACTGGTGGAGTCTGGGGGTCTTGGCTTGACACTCATTTGGTAGTCATTCCAGACCCACATTCATATAGCTTGAGATTTGTCTATGGCTCGTGAGAATATTCATTGGATGACTGAGCAGTCCGTCAGTGGGTGTGTAGCAGAGGCTTGGAGAAGGTTTAGACAGGTTTTTCCACTGAGGAAAAGCCTAATCATTATGCAAAAACTCTCTAATGGTTGTGTCAGTCTGAAGAGACCGTGGCCCCCTTGCCAAGTATGGTTCCCAAAGCAGTCACACACAGGCACACACAGCCGCGGCTCCCCTTCCCACAAACACACATAGTTGCTGAGAGAGGCATGGCTTCCTGGATTATTCAATCAGAGACCGGCCCCCGCCTAGCAGTCACACACACACACACACACACACACACATAGTTGCTGAGAGAGGCATGGCTTCCTGGAATTCAATGTTTAGCACACTGACAGCTCTGGAATGTGTTGTGATGTGTGATTGAGTGACAACTGGGACAAAGTCTTAATTTAATAAAAGACCAAGTGTCTTACTGTGGGGCCAAATGGCTCATAGTAGTTTCCTGTGGTTGTTGCTGTTCTGGTGGTGATGTCTAAGGTTGATCATTTCTTCCATGTTCCACTCGCTGCTCTTTCTCCCTTTTGCTTTCCCTCCCTCTGTTTTCTTTCACTTTCTCTCACACACACACACGTTCACACAGAGAGGTCAATCATAATAGGTTATGACTCGTCAGTGTCCTGTCTTCGTTATACCATTTACCACGCACATATTGTGATGTCATATTGTGCTAGAGCTAAATAATAGGTCGCTTCTGTCCAAGATCTGAGATTTCTCTGGATTCTTTTTTATCTCAACCTTCTAAAACTATAACGTTGAGATATTATGCATCGATCTCATTATTGGGAGCCACCTTGGCCATCAGGGTGATTGGTGTTACTTGGGATCAGGGGACGGGGGACATGAAATAGCATTTTTGTCCCCCCCCCCTCACAGTTTTATCATTGGAATGTGATACAAAATGAGGCAACGGTGTGCTTTAGGACCATGCGGACGCCTCTGAGCGGGTCGGGTAGGCTGTTTGGAGTGTTTGATCCGACTGGATCAAATAAAATAGAAGTTATGCCCCCCCCACACACTTCTAAAAATCAAATTTGCGCCCCTGTTTAGGATTATAAATAAATGGTGAACCTAGTCATTTTTTACTAATCAGACTGCATTATAGATCTCAGTTCATCATTTTGTTAAGGACATGGCTTCGTCTGTAGTATGGCAAATGTTTAGTTTATTAATTCGACCATTTCAACAACAAAAAAACAAGCACACATAAAACTTGAAAAAGCCACACATGCACATGAATAAAATCACGGAGGATAACACACAATACAGTCTGGGACTTATTTCCATTGTTAAATCATTGAGGATAACACACAATACAGTCTGGGACTTATTTCCATTGTTAAATCATTGAGGATAACACACAATACAGTCTGGGACTTATTTCCATTGTTAAATCATGGAGGGTAACACACAATACAGTCTGGGACTTATTTCCATTGTTAAATCATGGAGGATAACACACAATACAGTCTGGGACTTATTTCCATTGTTAAATCATTGAGGATAACACACAATACAGTCTGGGACTTATTTCCATAGATAAATCATGGAGGGTAACACACAATACAGTCTGGGACTTATTTCCATTGTTAAATCATGGAGGATAACACATTGTTAAATCAATAACACACAAGTCTGGGACTTATTTCCATTGTTAAATCATGGAGGATAACACACAATACAGTCTGGGACTTATTTCCATTGTTAAATCATGGAGGGTAACACACAATACAGTCTGGGACTTATTTCCATTGTTAAATCATGGAGGGTAACACACAATACAGTCTGGGACTTATTTCTATTGTTAAATCATGGAGGGATAACACACAATACAGTCTGGGACTTATTTCCATTGTTAAATCATGGAGGATAACACACAATACAGTCTGGGACTTATTTCCATTGTTAAATCATGGAGGGTAACACACAATACAGTCTGGGACTTATTTCCATTGTTAAATCATGGAGGGTAACACACAATACAGTCTGGGACTTATTTCCATTGTTAAATCATGGAGGGTAACACACAATACAGTCTGGGACTTATTTCCATAGATAAATCATGGAGGATAACACACAATACAGTCAGACTTATTTCCATAGATAAATCATGGAGGGTAACACACAATACAGTCTGGGACTTATTTCCATTGTTAAATCATGGAGGATAACACACAATACAGTCTGGGACTTATTTCCATTGTCAAATCATGGAGGATAACACACAATACAGTCTGGGACTTATTTCCATAGCTAAATCATGGAGGATAACACACAATACAGTCTGGGACTTATTTCCATAGATAAATCATGGAGGATAACACACAATACAGTCTGGGACTTATTTCCATAGATAAATCATGGAGGATAACACACAATACAGTCTGGGACTTATTTCCATAGATAAATCATGGAGGATAACACACAAAGTCTGGGACTTATTAGCAGTAGTGTAAAGTACTTACAGTTGAAGTCGGAAGTTTACATACACCTTAGCCGAATATATTTAAACTGTATTTTTTCACAATTCCTGACATTTAATCCAGGTAAAAATTCCTTGTCTTGGGTCAGTTAGAATCACCACTTTATTTTAAGAATGTGAAATGTCAGAATAATAGTAGAGAGAATTATTTATTTCAGCTTTTAATTCTTTCATTACATTCCCAGTGGGTCAGAAGTTTACATACTCTCAATTAGTATTTGGTAGCGTTGCCTTTAAATTGTTTAACTTGGGAAATATGTTTCTGGTAGCCTTCCACAAGCTTCCCACAATAAGTTGGCTGCATTTTGGCCCATTCCTCCTGACAGAGCTGCTGTAACTGAGTCAGGTTTGTAGGCCTCCTTGCTCGCACACACTTTTTCAGTACTGCCCACAAATGTTCTATAGGATGGAGGTCAGGGCTTTGTGATGGCCACTCTAATACCTTGACTTTGTTGTCCTTAAACCATTTTGCCACAGCTTTGGAAGTAGGTTTGGGTCATTGTCCATTTGGAAGACCCATTTGTGACCAAGCTTTAACTTCCTGACTGATGTCTTGAGATGTTGCTTCAATATATCCACATCATTTTCTTGCCTCGTGATGCCATGTCTTTCATGAAGTGCACCAGTCCCTCCTGCAGCAAAGCATCCCCACAACATGATGCTGCCACCCCCGTGCTTCATGGTTGGGATGGTGTTCTTCGGCTTGCTAGCCTCCCCCTTTTTCCTCCAAACATAAAGATGGTCATTATGGCCAAACAGTTCTGTTTTTGTTTAATCAGACCAGAGGACATTTCTCCAAAAAGTATTATCTTTGTCCCCATGTGCAGTTGCAAACCGTAGTCTGGCTTTTTTATGGCGGTTTTGGAGCAGTGACTTCTTCCTTGGTGAGCGGCCTTTCACGTTATGTCGATATAAGACTTGTTTTACTGTGGATGTAGATACTTTTATATCTATCAGAAGCTTCTAAAGCCATGACATCATTTTCTGGAGTTTTCCAAGCTGTTTAAAGGCACAGTCAACTTAGTGTGTGTAAACTTCTGACCCACTGGAATTGTGATACAGTGAGTTATAAGTGAAATAATATGTCTGTAAACAATTGTTGGAAAAATGACTTGTGTCATGCACAAAGTAGATGTCCTAACCGACTTTCCAAAACTATAGTTTGTTAACAAGAAATTTGTGGAGTGGTTGAAAAACTAGTTTTAATGATTCCAACCTGTATGTAAACTTCCCACTTCAACTGTAAGTAAAAATACTTTCAAGTACTACTTATGTAGTTTTTGGGGGTATCTGTACTTTACTATTTATATTTTTGATAACTTTTACTTCACTACATTCGGAAAGAAAATATTATACTTTTTACTCCATACATTTTCCCTGACAACCCAAAGTACTCATTACATTTGAAATGCTTAGCAGGACAGGAACATGGTGAAGTTCACGCACTTATCAAAAGAACACGTGATCATCCATACTGCCTCTGGTCTGGCGGACTTAACACAAATACATCCCTACTGCCTCTGGTCTGGCGGACTTAACACAAATACATCCCTACTACCTCTGGTCTGGCGGACTTAACACAAATACATCCCTACTGCCTCTGGTCTGGCGGACTTAACACAAATACATCCCTACTGCCTCTGGTCTGGCGGACTTAACACAAATACATCCCTACTACCTCTGGTCTGGCGGACTTAACACAAATACATCCCTACTGCCTCTGGTCGGGCGGACTTAACACAAATACATCCCTACTACCTCTGGTCTGGCGGACTTAACACAAATACATCCCTACTGCCTCTGGTCTGGCGGACTTAACACAAATACATCCCTACTGCCTCTGGTCTGGCGGACTTAACACAAATACATCCCTACTACCTCTGGTCTGGCGGACTTAACACAAATACATCCCTACTGCCTCTGGTCGGGCGGACTTAACACAAATACATCCCTACTACCTCTGGTCTGGCGGACTTAACACAAATACATATTTTGTGAATAATGTCTTTGGGTCGGAGTGCTCCCCTGACTGTCGGCACATTTTAAAAACAAGAAAATGGTGCCATCTGCTTTGCTTCAAATAAGGAATTTGAAATGATTTATACTTTTACTTTTGATAGTGAAGTATATTTTTAGCAATTCCATTTACTTTTGATACTTAACTATATTTAAAACCAAGTACTTTCAGACTTTTACTCAACTAGTATTTTACTGGGTGACTTTCACTTTAACTTGAGTCATTTTCTATTAAGGTATCTGTACTTTTACTCAACTATGACAATTGGGCACTGTTTCCACCACTGTGTGTGTGTGTGTTGTTTAAAAACACTGTTTCCACCACTGTGTGTGTGTTGTTTAAAAACACTGTTTCCACCACTGTGTGTGTGTGTGTTGTTTAAAACACTGTTTCCACCACTGTGTGTGTGTGTGTTGTTTAAAAACACTGTTTCCACCACTGTGTGTGTGTGTTGTTTAAAAACACTGTTTCCACCACTGTGTGTGTGTGTTGTTTAAAGACACTGTTTCCACCACTGTGTGTGTGTGTGTTGTTTAAAAACACTGTTTCCACCACTGTGTGTGTGTGTTGTTTAAAAACACTGTTTCCACCACTGTGTGTGTGTGTGTTGTTTAAAAACACTGTTTCCACCACTGTGTGTGTGTGTGTGTGTTGTTTAAAAACACTGTTTCCACCACTGTGTGTGTGTGTGTTGTTTAAAAACACTGTTTCCACCACTGTGTGTGTGTGTGTTGTTTAAAAACACTGTTTCCACCACTGTGTGTGTGTGTGTGTGTGTGTGTGTGTGTTGTTTAAAAACACTGTTTCCACCAGTGTGTGTGTGTGTGTGTGTGTTGTTTAAAAACACTGTTTCCACCACTGTGTGTGTGTGTGTGTGTGTGTGTGTGTGTGTGTGTTGTTTAAAAACACTGTTTCCACCAGTGTGTGTGTGTGTGTGTGTGTGTGTGTGTTGTTTAAAAACACTGTTTCCACCAGTGTGTGTGTGTGTGTGTGTGTGTTGTTGTTTAAAAAAACTGTTTCCACCACTGTGTGTGTGTGTGTTGTTTAAAAACACTGTTTCCTAACAGGCTGTCTGGGGTGTATAGGGAGAGATTGATACCCCAGGATGATTTCATCAGATCACATCTACAGTAGTGAAACAACTACACAGGATGTGAATACATCATCTGGAGAAGGGGAGGAAAGGGGACCCATCAATTGAATGTACCTCACAGGCAACACCATTCAATACATTTCCAAGGATGTGTTTACCTGTCAGAGGAGACACACAATAATTCAGTTGTTGTTCCTATATGGGTATTTAATATGAGTTGATGCATTTTCACGATTACAGACACATCTGTCCATGTCATATTGTGGAGATTGGTTTGCAGGGATTTAACTTTGCAGGAAATGATTGTGATGTACACTGAGTGTACAAAACATTAAGAACATGTGCTCTGAATTCAGACTGACCAGGTGAATTCAGGTGAAAGTTATGATCCCTTATTGATCTCACTTGTTAAATCCACTTCAATCAGTGTAGATGAAGTGGAGGAGGCAGGTTAAAGAAGGAGGGGAGGAGACATGTTAAAGATGAAGGGGAGGAGTCAGGTTAAAGATGAAGGGGAGGAGACAGGTTAAAGAGGAAGGGGAGGAGACATGTTAAAGAGGAAGGGGAGGAGACATGTTAAAGATGAAGGGGAGGAGTCAGGTTAAAGATGAAGGGGAGGAGTCAGGTTAAAGAGGAAGGGGAGGAGACATGTTAAAGATGAAGGGGAGGAGTCAGGTTAAAGATGAAGGGGAGGAGTCAGGTTAAAGATGAAGGGGAGGAGTCAGGTTAAAAATGAAGGGGAGGAGTCAGGTTAAAGAAGAAGGGGAGGAGACAGGTTAAAGATGAAGGGGAGGAGTCAGGTTAAAGATGAAGGAGGGGAGACATGTTAAAGAAGGAGGGGAGGAGACAGGTTAAAGATGAAGGGGAGGAGTCAGGTTAAAGAGGAAGGGGAGGAGTCAGGTTAAAGAGGAAGGGGAGGAGACAGGTTAAAGAGGAAGGGGAGGAGTCAGGTTAAAGAGGAAGGGGAGGAGACAGGTTAAAGATGAAGGGGAGGAGTCAGGTTAAAGAAGAAGGGGAGGAGTCAGGTTAAAGAAGAAGGGGAGGAGACAGGTTAAAGATGAAGGGGAGGAGACAGGTTAAAGATGAAGGGGAGGAGTCAGGTTAAAGAAGACTTTTTAAGCCTTGAGACAGTTGAGACATGGGTTCTGTATGTGCCATTCAGAGGGTGAATCGGCAAGATATTTAAGTGCCTTAGAACAGGGTATGGTAGTAGGTGCCAGGTGCGCCGGTTTGTGTCAAGAACTTTAACGCTACTGGGTATTTCAGGCTCAAAAGTGTCCCATGTGTATCAAGAATGGTCCTCCACCCAAAGGACATCCAGCCAACTTGACACGTCCGTGGAAACTATTGGAGTCAACATGGGCCAGCATCCCTGTGCAACTCAATAAGGGGTGTCGGTACAACTCAATAAGGGGTGTCGGTACAACTCAATAAGGGGTGTCGGTACAACTCAATAAGGGGTGTCGGTACAACTCAATAAGGGGTGTCGGTACAACTCAATAAGGGGTGTCGGTACAACTCAATAAGGGTGTCGGTACAACTCAATAAGGGGTGTCGGTACAACTCAATAAGGGGTGTCGGTACAACTCAATAAGGGGTGTCGGTACAACTCAATAAGGGGTGTCGGTACAACTCAATAAGGGGTGTCGGTACAACTCAATAAGGGGTGTCGGTACAACTCAATAAGGGGTGTCGGTACAACTCAATAAGGGGTGTCGGTACAACTCAATAAGGGGTGTCGGTACAACTCAATAAGGGGTGTCGGTACAACTCAATAAGGGTGTCGGTACAACTCAATAAGGGGTGACGGTACAACTCAATAAGGGGTGTCGGTACAACTCAATAAGGGGTGTCGGTACAACTCAATAAGGGGTGTCGGTACAACTCAATAAGGGGTGTCGGTACAACTCAATAAGGGGTGTCGGTACAACTCAATAAGGGGTGTCGGTACAACTCAATAAGGGGTGTCGGTACAACTCAATATTAGGAAGGTGTTCTTACCTAAGTGGCTCGTCTGCAACAACGACATTGGCTACCTGTATCTATGTATCTCTTTATTCAATTGGATAGAGATAACAGATACATGAAAGGGTTTTACCACAGGCTAAATCAATCTATGCTGTTACAGTATTGGTTGTTTTGGCTGTGTCTGCAGTACATCTGATCACCTCTGTGGGAAAAAAGTAACAAGTCATTGAACGATATGTGTTGTGATTTCATATGTCATTTTTTCTTCCAATAAATAATCTGTCCAGAGAGATCCCTTCTCCCACTTAACCCTGTCCTAGATCCTATTAAAGCTTTACAGTCTCATATCTGCTATTAAGAAAAGATCTAAGGCTGTTGCCCAAAATGGCACCCTATTCCCTTTATAGTACACTCCTTCTTTATACAGAGCCAGCTCATAGGGCTCTGGTCAATAGTAGTACCATTTTGAGACGCCTATTATTCGTCTTAACAACCTCTATGCACGTTGGCAGAGCTAGTGGACATAATTCATTGTAACACAGTGAAGGTATATAACCTTGAATAGGGTACAGAAGCATACAAGTCTCCCGTTGAAAATCGATTGGACAGAGAATCAATTGGTTTGATGTTGTCAGGATATTAATGTCTTGATCTCAGAGTTCACATTGAGTTAGGTCAGAACATTGCTGTTGTACATTGAGGTATACTGTATAACCAACAGCGGTATTGAACCAAAGAGCTTAATATTTGGCGATATGATCTTCTCCGCTGTTTCTATGGTCCCACAGCGCCATCTAGGAGGGTGAGAGGAGTAGTGAAACACCTATACACAACCCTGATCAATCAGACCCGTATGAATTGATATTCTCCAAACCCAGTTACTAGTTCTATTGCCCCCCACAGGTTAGTGTTGTGTTCTATTTAGCCTCTGGCTAACCTCATAGTCCACTTGAGAGAGTATCCTGTGCCAAGAAAGCAAGTGTGTGTTTATAACGTTTAATAATACTGCAGGGTGAAGACGCATGTCGCTCTACACTGAGTGTACAAAACATTAAGAACACTTTCTCTTTCCATTGACATAGACTGACCAGGTGAAAGTTCTGATCCCTTATTGATGTCACCTGTGAAATCCGCTTCAATCAATGTAGATGAAGGGCAGGAGACAGCATAGCTGCGGGAAGTAGTTTGAGGGTTGGGTAGGCGGTGGTGCTGAAAAGTTGTTTTGCCCACTGTACAGATGGCTATGTGGGCCCGCTAAAATAGGACTGGTAAAGGCCTAGTGCACTAGTGGGAGGTGCTGCAGCATCCCCTGAAAAATAGGGGTTCTGTGTCTTTTATACTGATAAATTCAAACAGGTGCCATTAATACAGGTAACGAGTGGAGGACAGAGGAGCCTCTTAAAGAAGAAGTTACAGGTCTGTGAGAGCCAGAACTCTTGCTTGTTTGTAGGTGACCAAACACTTATTTTCCACCATAATTTGCAAATAAATTCATAAAAAATCCTACAATGTGATTTTCTGGATTTTTTTCCTAATTTTGTCTGTCATAGTGGATGTGTGCCTATGATGAAAATTACAGGCCTCTCTCATCTTTTTAAGTGGGAGAACTTGCACAATTGGTGGCTGACTAAATACTTTTTTGCCCCACTGTATATATGGGGCATAATAATCTCAGCTCTGTAGATTTTGCTGCGAAGATACAGAATCAATAGATAATTTATTCTGGTATTTCCCCCATGTAGCTTGTTTCTGGTCACAGGTTCAGGAATGGTTAAAAAATCACAACATGCACGTAAATTAACGTTACAAATAGCAGTGTTGGGTGATTTGGAAAGCCATAGTCAGTCAATAAATAATATAATAATACTCGTAGGAAAGATGTTCATCTTTAGCTTACAATCTGTGGATACTATACAATTAGAAAGGTTTAAAAAATGTATGTAAAACATCACAGTGCAATTGAAAAATATATGGCACATGGAAAGCAAACGAGGGTGGTCTATGGTGTTAGGTGAGGTGGGCTGAGAGGTTGAGGGGTGGTCTATGGTGATAGGTGGGATGGGCTGAGAGTGGCTGAGGGGTGGGTTTAAAGAGCTGAGGTCTATGGTGAGAGGTGGGATGGGCTGAGAGTGGGTGAGGGTTGGTCTATGGTGATAGGTGGGATGGGCTGAGAGTGGCTGAGGGGTGGGTTTAAAGAGCTGAGGTCTATGGTGAGAGGTGGGATGGGCTGAGAGTGGGTGAGGGTTGGTCTATGGTGATAGGTGGGATGGGCTGAGAGTGGCTGAGGGGTGGGTTTAAAGAGCTGAGGTCTATGGTGATAGGTGGGATGGGCTGAGAGTGGCTGAGGGGTGGGTTTAAAGAGCTGAGGTCTATGGTGAGAGGTGGGATGGGCTGGAGTGGGTGAGGTTGGTCTATGGTGAGGTGGGAGCTGGGTGGCTGAGGGGTGGGTTTAAAGAGCTGGTCTATGGTGATAGGTGGGATGGGCTGAGAGTGGCTGAGGGTGGGTTTAAAAGCTGAGGTCTATGGTGAGAGGTGGGATGGGCTAGTGGGTGAGGGTTGGTCTATGGTGATAGGTGGGATGGGCTGAGAGTGGCTGGTCTATGGGGGTGGGCTGAGAGTGGCTGAGGGGTAAAGAGCTGAGGTCTATGGTGATAGGTGGGATGGGCTGAGAGTGGCTGAGGGGTGGGTTTAAAGAGCTGAGGTCTATGGTGAGAGGTGGGATGGGCTGAGAGTGGCTGAGGGGTGGGTTTAAAGAGCTGAGGTCTATGGTGATAGGTGGGATGGGCTGAGAGTGGCTGAGGGGTGGGTTTAAAGAGCTGAGGTCTATTTTGATAGGTGGGATGGGCTGAGGGTTGGTCTATGGTGATAGGTGGGATGGGCTGAGAGTGGCTGAGGGGTGGGTTTAAAGAGCTGAGGTCTATGGTGATAGGTGGGATGGGCTGAGAGTGGCTGAGGGGTGGGTTTAAAGAGCTGAGGTCAATGGTGATAGGTGGGATGGGCTGAGAGTGGCTGAGGGGTGGGTTTAAAGAGTTTATGTTTGGTAAAGTATTATTATGTGACTGCTTTATATAAAAGTACCATGTATGTAAAATGTATGTATATGTAGCAGAAAAGCTGTTTAAAATCAAAAATATATATTTGTCCTCTGAAGAGGTGGGATGTGTTAATAAAAAAAGACACAATTATAAACTTGATGTAACTGTGGGACGCAGGGATGTTCATATGGTGTTCTTACTATTTTGAAGAAAACGGGGGTTGGGGGGTGCAACTCAATATTAGGAAGGTGTTTTTCATGTTTTGTACACTCAGTGTATATCTAAAGGCTGTTGGAGCATGCTGTCTACTGTTTGGAGTGGTTGTAGTGTATTTTGGGTATTAACAGTGGTGTGTGTGTCGGTAAATGCGCGTGTGTGTACATGTGTAGTGTGCACGAACATGTTGACCAAACAGGGAGAGATACGTTAACATGACCTGGAAGGCTTGAGACGAATTAGGCTTGAGACGAAAATGTGGTCGATCGGAGGCCCTATATGGATGGTGTGACGCAATTGCGAAACCTCGGGAGGCTAGCAGAGGCCAGATTGACCTCTGTAAGGATTCCCCCGTGCACCTCTCAAATGTTGTAACAATGTAGATGGCTCCGTATACCTCCGCATTGACTTGATTGGTTGACCGGTAGGTAAGGGCGGGAGGTCCTGTATACACACAAACTCACTTTCTTGACAACTTCCTTCACAACAGCCAGTGGTGTATCGTACTCACAGTAAATAAAATACTTTAAAGTACTACTTAAGTAGTTTTTTGGGGGTATCTGTACTTTACTTTACTATTTATATATTTGTTTTACTTCACTTACATTCCTAAAGAAAATAATGGACTTTTAATTCTATACATTTTCCCAGACACCCAAAAGTACTTGTTACATTTTGAATTGTTAGCAGGACAGGAAAACTGTCCATTTTCTATTAAGGTATCTTTATTTTTACTCAAGTATGACGCCGCTGACAACAGCTCTGGTGGCCATATCACCATAAACGCTGCACGGCCAATGCAGATGTCAGATTGACCATGCAGCGCCTTGAGCATGCAACGCTCACTTGACCTCAGTGTAACACGGACTATTGCACACGGACCAAAGCACAGGATCAGGAGTGTTATTTCCTTCTACTCCAGGAATGTTTCAGCTGGCAACCAAAGCACAGGATCAGGAGGGTTATTTCCTTCTACTTCAGGAATGTTTCAGCTGGCAACCAAAGCACAGGATCAGGAGTGTTATTTCCTTCTACTCCAGGAATGTTTCAGCTGCCAACCAAAGCACAGGCTCAGGAGTGTTATTTCCTTCTACTCCAGGAATGTTTCAGCTGCCAACCAAAGCACAGGATCAGGAGTGTTATTTCCTTCTACTCCAGGAATGTTTCAGCTGGCAACCAAAGCACAGGCTCAGGAGTGTTATTTCCTTCTACTCCAGGAATGTTTCAGCTGGCAACCAAAGCACAGGCTATGACTACTACGTTCGTTATCTTCCACTTCTTGTACTGGGAGGTACAAGAGGAAATGGCTGGTAGATAAATGAAATAGCATTATGCGATAAGGTTACCGTTTATTATTAAGGTTACCTATATTATGAAGTGTTTATGAATGACTATCACACACTTTTAAACAACAAATTATAGCTGTTTAAAAAGGTTTTAAAGCTTTACCGAGCGGGATATTGTATAGGTGAAGAATGGCCCACTGAAAGAGGAGCAGATAAGGATCAGGTTACTGTTTCAGGCCCCGGGCCAGTCATTGCGGCAGTATTTTGCTATGTGGCAGTATTTTGCTATGTGGCAGTATTTTGCTGTGTGGCAGTATTTTGCTGTGTGGCAGTATGTTGCTGTGTGGCAGTATGTTGCTGTGTGGCAGTATTTTGCTGTGTGGCAGTATGTTGCTGTGTGGCAGTATGTTGCTGTGTTGCAGTATGTTGCTGTGTGGCAGTATTTTGCTGTGTGGCAGTATGTTGCTGTGTGGCAGTATTTTGCTGTGTGGCAGTATGTTGCTGTGTGGCAGTATTTTGCTGTGTGGCAGTATGTTGCTGTGTGGCAGTATTTTGCTGTGTGGCAGTATGTTGCTGTGTGGCAGTATTTTGCTGTGTGGCAGTATGTTGCTGTGTGGCAGTATTTTACTGTGTGGCAGTATTTGCTGTGTGGCAGTATTTTACTGTGTGGCAGTATTTTGCTATGTTTGTGTTCAACAGTAGGCTATGACTCGGGTAACTCATCAAAAAAAGGTGTCATGTGCAATTGACCTTACGTCCCAAATGGCACCCTAGTCCCTATATAGTGACCTACTTTTCATCAGAGCCCTATGGGTCCTGGTCAAAAGTAGTGCCCTACATAGGGGATGGGGTGCTATTTGGGATACAAGTAATTGGTTTAGACTAGGTATCTTGTAGACTGAGTGGGCGAGGAAACATTGTAAAATCGATTAACTGTAAACATTAAACAGGTGGCGTTAGTCATGAACGCTGAAGATGATGTCATTGTATTCAGTTTCCCAAAAATACTATTTTCACAAACATCCTATTCAGGGACATCTGGCTCAGTGGGTGGGTGTAAGGAAAATCGTCTCCTTAGATTGTTTTCCTGTAGGCCATGGCACATGACCAAAGTCCTTTACTCACAAGTGAGGTGATACTTCACTGGAAGTGAAAAAAATCGTAAACCCATGCAAAAGGTTACTACAGGCTCTTTCGATGGTAATTTACATGGCTAATCCCGTATTTATTCAGTTTTACATGACGTCATAAACTCCTCATTGGTCGCTGAAAGTTAACAGGGGCGTGTATTTCCGGTAATCTCATATTGGGTATTTGCAGTTTCTCCAGACACAGAGAGAAGAGAGGTCCAGGGCACGTAACTATACAAACCTGGATATTCAGGCGAATAAATGCCACCAAGTATGACCAAGAGCTCGGCGAATAAACTGACAAATGGAGATGTTTTCCACCAGACATCCAACGGTAAGACATCATCGAGAAGGAACGGTTTCGTGAAGAATCATTGCTTGTTCCAACAACCGCAACAGAAGAATCGGCGCCCGAGTGAGGTGAGGCCCACCCGTCAACACTACTGCTACTACCGCTCGATGAGAAGAGGGAATGACGATTAGGATATCCGCCAACAATATAGATTGAATAAACACAGCCCAATAAAATGTAGCGACTTATTCCAACTATGTTGATCTGTCGCTTTTTTAAAGTAGTATTGAAGTTTAGTCATTGTAACAAGTTTGATAGGGTGGATGCTTTGTGACGAAGTGATTAAGCCTCAGAATGTGTTGACTGAATTATTATAATCATTATTTATCGTGTCCGTTTTGTGAAAATGTGTCTTGCATCTCAACACAGCAAAGCATCACCACATAGCTACATCAATTATATATATATATAAGTTACAAACAACTACATCGGCAACACATGTGGTTACAGTTCACAGGTCGTATGGGGGAGGGATCTGTTATTTATTCAATTGACATATACTGGTGGGGTTGAATGATTTCTGGGCTCGGGTGGTTCTGTAAAGATGGACTCTGTTTCGGCGGGGTGATGGTAGCAGGTACTCCTGGTTGAGTGGGTGTGTCAGGTCGGTCTCGCTCCTGCCCTCACAACTCCAAGAACAGCGCTTCTATGTTCTTGAGTTTAACTCCACTGATTTTGCTTGAAAGCGTTACTATTTTGTGTAGTTTTTGTTTTAGATGGATAGCTGATTGTACCAGGCTTGGAAACAAGACAGTGAGAACACGGAACAATGTATGTTTAGAATATGGCTGATATTATTTTATTGACCGGGGATTTATTTGATCTCCTCATGAAATACAGTCGTTGTCTCTTTTTGTATGCCTGTTGTGTGTTTGCAATCCGAGAGAGTTTTGAGTCGATTTTATAGTTCCAAGGTATTTGTATTGCCCCATTGATTCTATTGGTTCTGAGTCTGTGTGGATTGGCCCGGTGTCATCTTCTATTGGTTCTGAGTCTGTGTGGATTGGCCCGGTGTCATCTTCTATTGGTTCTGAGTCTGTGTGGATTGGCCCGGTGTCATCTTCTATTGGTTCTGAGTCTGTGTGGATTGGCCCGGTGTCATCTTCTATTGGTTCTGAGTCTGTGTGGATTGGCCCGGTGTCATCTTCTATTGGTTCTGAGTCTGTGTGGTTGGCCCGGTGTCATCTTCTATTGGTTCTGAGTCTGTGTGGATTGGCCCGGTGTCATCTTCTATTGGTTCTGAGTCTGTGTGGATTGGCCCGGTGTCATCTTCTATTGGTTCTGAGTCTGTGTGGATTGGCCCGGTGTCATCTTCTATTGGTTCTGAGTCTGTGTGGATTGGCCCGGTGTCATCTTCTATTGGTTCTGAGTCTGTGTGGATTGGCCCGGTGTCATCTTCTATTGGTTCTGAGTCTGTGTGGATTGGCCCGGTGTCATCTTCTATTGGTTCTGAGTCTGTGTGGATTGGCCCGGTGTCATCTTCTATGGTTCTGAGTCTGTGTGGATTGGCCCGGTGGTGTCATCTTCTTGTTTTTTATTTGGTTCTGAGTCTGTGAAATGGATTGGTCATCCTGGTGTCATCTTCTATGGGTGTTGGTTCTGGTCTGCTTTCACTGTGTAGGTTATTTTTAGTTTACTAACTAATTAACAATCAGTGTCATTTTCACCATTGTTTTCCCAAAACGTTCTGAGTCTGTGGATAAAGTCACTCTTATAAACTCCAAACTCCTATCCGGGTTTTAAATGATCAAATCTTTTATTGGTTCTGTTTAGTCTGTGCGGGTTTGGAAATGCTTGTGTTTCCCGGTGTCATCTTCTAACAACTTGGTTCTGAGTCTGTGATGAGATTGGAACGGTATAGACTGAGATTCAGTAGTGTCATCTTCTATGGTTCTGAGTCTGTATATACATATGAGATGAGTAATGGCCTGAGATTCAGTAGAATGTCATCTTCTATAGACTGGTTCTGAATACAGTCTGAGATGGATTGTATAGACTGAGATTCAGTAGTGTCATCTTCTGAGATGGTTCTAGAAGATTTTGTCATTTCCTTGTTTTTTTTTACATTAAGAATGAGTCTGTTTTCTTTGCACCATTCTGTGAAATGTGTTATTTCTGTCCTGTAGTCATCCTGGACCCCTGGATTAGACTGAAGAATAGGCTATGGGTGTTAGACAGCGTAATCATAGGCTGCTATGCTTTCACTGTGTAGGTTATTTAGTTTACTAACTAATTAACAATCAGCCACATGCTAGACTCATTTTCACCATTGTTTTCCCAAAACACACTTTTAAAGGAATCATTTACGACATAAAGTCACTCTTATAAACTCCAAACTCCTATCCGGGTTTTAAATGATCAAATAACATTTTATTGTAATGTCAGAACGGTATAGACTGAGTTTAGCAGATGTTATTGCGGGGTTTAGTAGAAAATGCTTGTGAGTTTCTAGCTGAGATTCAGTAGAATAGAATACAGTATATACAGTGCAGTCATTTCTAATAAATAATATCTTAACAACTGCACATATACTCAATACACACAAATCTAAGTAAAGGAATGATGAATATATAAACATATGAGATGAGTAATGTCAGAACGGTATAGACTGAGATTCAGTAGAATAGAATACAGTATATACATATGAGATGAGTAATGTCAGAACGGTATAGACTGAGATTCAGTAGAATAGAATACAGTATATACATATGAGATGAGTAATGTCAGAACGGTATAGACTGAGATTCAGTAGAATAGAATACAGTATATACATATGAGATGAGTAATGTCAGAACGGTATAGACTGAGATTCAGTAGAATAGAATAGTATATACAGTATATGTACATATGAGATGAGTAATGTCAGAACGGTATAGACTGAGATTCAGTAGAATAGAATACAGTATATACATATGAGATGAGTAATGTCAGAACGGTATAGCCTAAGATTCAGTAGAATAGAATACAGTATATACATATGAGATGAGTAATGTCAGAACGGTATAGCCTAAGATTCAGTAGAATAGAATACAGTATATACATATGAGAGCCTAAGATTCAGTAGAATAGTACAGTATATACATATGAGATATAGCCTAGACTGAGATTCAGTAGAATAGAATACAGTATATACATATGAGATGAGTAATGTCAGAACGGTATAGACTGAGATTCAGTAGAATAGAATACAGTATATACATATGAGATGACTAATGTAAGATATGTGAACATTATTAAAGTGGCCAGTGATTCCAAGTATATGTTTCTAGGCAGCAGCCTCTAATGTGCTAGTGATGGCTATTTAACAGTCTGATGGCCTTGAGATAGAAGCTGTTTTTCAGTCTCTCGGTCCCTGCTTTGATGCACCTGTACTAACCTCGCCTTCTGGATGATAGCGGGGTGAACAGGCAGTGGCTCGGGTGGTTGTTGTCCTTGATGATCTTTTTGGCCTTCCTGTGACATCGGGTGCTGTTAGTGTCCTGGAGGGCAGGTAGTTTTCCCCGGTGATGTGTTGGGCAGACCACACCACCCTCTGGAGAGCCCTGCGGTTTCGGGTGGTGCAGTTGCCATACCAGGCGGTGATACAGCCCGACAGGATGCTCTCAATTGTGCATCTGTAAGAGTTTGAGGGTCTTAGGTGACAAGCCACATTTTCTTCAGCCTCCTGAGATTTGAGCTTGTTGCTTCTTCTTCACCACACTGTCTGTGTGGGTGGACCATTTCAGTTTGTCAGTGATGTGTACGCCAAGGAACTTGAAGATTTCCACCTTCTCCACTGCGGTCCTGTCGATGTGGATAGGGGGTGCTCCCTCTGCTGTTTCCTGAAGTCCACGATCATCTCCTTTGTTTTGTTGACATTGAGTGAGAGGTTATTTTCCTGGCACCACACTCCCAGATCCCTCACCTCCTTGCTGTAGGCTGTCTTGTCATTGTTGGTGATCAAGCCTTTGTGGAACCACCGTGTTGAGGATCAGAGGAGTGAAGGTGGAACATACGTCTTGTGTCTGAGCCGTTGAATTGCGACTCCTCTTTGTCTCTGTACTGACCTTTTGCCTGTTTGATTGCCTTACGGAGGGAATAACTACACTGTTTGTATTCGGCCATATTCCCAGTCACCTTGCCATGGTTAAATGCGGTGGTTCGTGCTTTCAGTTTTGCACAAATGCTGCCATCTATCCACGGTTTCTGGTTAGGGCAGGTTTTAATAGTCACAGTGGGTACAACATCTCCTATACACTTCCTGATAAACTCAGTCTCACAGTATCAGTATATACGTCGATGTTATTTGCTGAAGCGACCGGATCATTTCCCAGTCCGGGTGATCAAAACAATATTGAAGCGTGGATTCCGATTGGTCAGACCAGTGTTGAACAGTCCTTAGCACGGGTACTTCCTGTTTGAGTTTCTGCCTATAGGAAGGGAGGAGCAAAATTAAGTCGTGGTCACATTTGCCGAAAGGGGGGGGGGCTTGTAAGCATCCCGGAAGTTGGAGTAGCAGTGGTCGAGTATTTTAGCAGTGCGAGTACTACAGTCTGTGTGAGAACTTCGGCAGCCTTTTTCTCAAATTTTCTTTTTTAAAATCCTCAGCCACAATACATGCGGTCTCAGAATATGTGGTTTCCAGTTTGCATAACATGACGATTAGATTTTAGGATCCCCCAATTAGCCAAAGCCAATGATGACAGATAGTCTTACTGGGGTCCAACACCATAACCTAAAAGACTAAACATTTAAACACGTGAACTTGTAGTTTGCGTGTTGTAGAAGTTCTGCTGACACTACCATGCAGAGTACATGTCAGAACGGGGAGGCTGGGCAGTTGGTTGTGCAACACAACTGCAGAGGAGTACTTTGTCTCCCAGGCAACACACACATGACCCAACACAAGCCTCCCCCTGGGGATAATGGCTGCTGGCTATAGGAAGTGGTCCTTGGGAGGGTTGAATGTCTCTGAGGACAGAAGGAGAGAGGATGAGGAAAAGGGACACTGACAGCTAGGCTTTGATATGTTGGGAGCTTGGGGTGGTTGGACACAAGAAGCTACTGCGGAATTCTAAATTGAACCTTTTTTCCTATACCCCTCGTGCAATGTAGATATGAAAGGGTTGTATAGAAACCAAACAACATGGTAATAACATACAGTGGGGCAAAAAAGTATTTAGTCAGCCACCAATTGTGCAAGTTCTCCCACTTAAAGATGAGGCCTGTAATTTTCATCATAGGTACACTTTAACTATGACAGACAAAATGAGGAAAAAAATCCAGAAAATCACATTGTAGGATTTTTCAAATGAATTTATTTGCAAATTATGGTGGAAAATAAGTATTTGGTCAATAACAAAAGTTTCTCAATACTTTGTTATATACCCTTTGTTGGCAATGACAGAGGTCAAATGTTTTCTGTAAGTCTTCACAAGGTTTTCACACACTGTTGCTGGTGTAATATTCTCTATACACTTGACCTATAGACTACCGTCTGATCTTAATAACAAGTGTCTTGGGGACAGGAATTCATCCTTCATAAGCTTTGGAATTTGGAGCATTTTGAATTCAACGTAGCTGACCGGATGGCCCCTTGTTGCTCTCAACCCAAACGTGATCTTTGTTGAGCTAGTGATGCCGATAATACAACAGTACCTTCCTTATCCTCCTTGGTTGATACTCCTGGTGTTGTATCACCGTGGAGAGTTTAATAAAGATTAGGGTTAGGAGTGGCAAAAATGGAGAGCCTAGGCATTCACTTTGTTGGCATTGCCCTCTAATAGACCTCTTTATCCAGCTCATGTGACAGAGACACATGGAACAGGAAACACCCTATTAGATCCCTGTACTGTAGACTACTGTTCCTCACACGACAGTTGGTCTTCGGGCGGTTGCTAATGCACAGCTATAAAATGTGTTCAGATATGATCTGTCTGGTTTTTGTAGTCTGTGGTAGTGACTGGAGGGCCTAGGTCAGTAACTGCTCCCTCTGAACGGTATATTTGACTTTAAACATTTCTCTGTGTTTTCAGTTCGCTTGAAGGTCTAGTTGTTAGCTGTCAGACCTGTATGTGGGTTAGTGGTGTAGTTTAGAGGGCTATTTCATCATCACTTATGGGAGAATGACTCTGGGACCAGTTTGATCAGTTCTGAGCTGCATTGAGCACGTAGTCCACACGCTCACCCACCATAAAGGTAGAGAGAGGCATGACTGGGTCACATGTGGTTGCTAAGCAGCCAGGGTTTAATGGGTGACCAGGCTGACTGACTTTAGGTCATTTGATTTGAGAGTTTAGTTTTCAACACAATAAGCCACAGTTCAGCCTCAATGAAAACCCTCTGAGCCCAGGGTCCAGGGGATCTGTTTTTTCAGGAGGGATCAAAAACACTGTCACTGTATTCAGGGGTCTGTTTTGTCCCACTGTTTTTGACAAACCATCTTTATTCAAAGGATCTAAGCTGCATGCATAGAGTTGAAGTTGGAAGTTTACATACACTTAGGATAGAGTCATTTAAAATTCGTATTTCAACCACTCCACAAATATCTTGTTAACAAACTGTTTTGGCAAGTCGGTTAGGACATCTACTTTGTGCATGACACAAGTAATTTTTCCAACTATTGTTTACAGACAGATTATTTCACTTATAATTCACTGTATCACAATTCCAGTGGATCAGAAGTTTACATGCACTAAGTTGACTGTGCCTTTAAACAGCTTGGAAAATTCAAGAAAATGATGTCATGGCTTTAGAAGCTTTTGATAGGCTAATTGACATCATTTGAGTCAATTGGAGGTGTGCCTGTGGATGTATTTCAAGGCCTATCTTCAAACTCAGTACCTCTTTGCTTGACATCATGGGAAAATCTAAATTAATCAGCAAAGACCTCAGAAAAGAATTGTAGATCTCCACAAGTCTGGTTCATCGTTGGGAGCCATTTCCAAACGCCGAAGGTACCACGTTCATCTGTACAACCAATAGTATGCAAGTATAAACACCATGGGACCATGCAGCTGTCATACCGTTCAGCAAGGAGACGCCTTCTGTCTCCAAGAGATGAATGTACTTTGGTGCGAAAAGTGCAAATTAATCCCAGAACAACAGCAAAGGACCTTGTGAAGATGCTGGAGGAAACTGACCATCGTTATATTTGAAGGGAAAAGGGGGAGGCTTGCAAGCCAAAGAACACCATCCCAACCGTGAAGCACGGGGTTGGCAGCATCATGTTGTGGTGGTGCTTTGCTGCAGGAGGGACTGGTGCACTTCACAAAATAGATGGCATCATGAGGAAGAAAAATTGTGGATATATATTAAAGCAACATTTCAAGACATCAGTCAGGAAGATGACCGCAAGCATACAATGACCGCAAGCATACTTCCCAATGTTTGGCAAAATGGCTTAATAACAACAAAGTCAAGGTTTTGGAGTGGCCATCACAACACCCTTAACTCCATCCTATAGAACATGTGTGAGCAGAAATGAATAAGCGTGTGTGAGCAAGGAGGCCTACAAACCTGACTCAGTTACACCAGCTCTGTCAGAAGGAATGGGCCAAAATTCACCCAACTTATTTTGGGAAGCTTGTGGAAGGTAACCTGAAATGTTTGACCCAAGTACAACAATTTAAAGGCAATGCGACCAAATACTAATAAATCACACGCTCTACTATTATTCTGACATTACACATTCTTAAATTGGTGATCCTAACTGACCTAACTGAATTTTTACCTGGATTAAATTGAGTTTAATTATATTTGGCGAAGGTGTATGTAAACTTTCGACTCTCAAATATTCTGCATGTTTCTATAGAGCAAACAGATTAGGCCTGACTAAAAGTAAATCATGACCTTGTAAGGAGAGTCAGAGAGATACAGTATGCTGGGTTTCACACTTCTGTATTTGTGCTATGTAGATTAGTTTCACACTTCTGTATTTGTGCTATGTAGATTCGTTTCACACTTCTGTATTTGTGCTATGTAGATTCGTTTCACACTTCTGTATTTGTGCTATGTAGATTCGTTTCACACTTCTGTATTTGTGCTATGTAGATTCGTTTCACACTTCTGTATTTGTGCTATGTAGATTGTTTCACACTTCTGTATTTGTGCTATGTAGATTCGTTTCACACTTCTGTATTTGTGCTATGTAGATTCGTTTCACACTTCTGTATTTGTGCTATGTAGATTCGTTTCACACTTCTGTATTTGTGCTATGTAGATTCGTTTCACACTTCTGTATTTGTGCTATGTAGATTCGTTTCACACTTCTGTATTTGTGCTATGTAGATTCGTTTCACACTTCTGTATTTGTGCTATGTAGATTCGTTTCACACTTCTGTATTTGTGCTATGTAGATTCGTTTCACACTTCTGTATTTGTGCTATGTAGATTCGTTTCACACTTCTGTATTTGTGCTATGTAGATTCGTTTCACACTTCTGTATCCGTGTTATATGGAGATTAGTTTCACACTTCTGTGATCAATGGCCCATTTTATTCACTCAAATGCCATTTTGTTGATATTTTCTCAGCTTGGGTGTGTCCCATGGGACAGACTGCAATGGTTCAACCACCATTAACCTGTGATGTCTGCAGAAAAGTCTAACATTAGAACAGACCCAATAAATGCGTGTTTCCAATGCTCCCTCTTTTGCATGACCAAAATTGCATGTAAAAGATGGACACCAACTCCCTTCCAGTCAGCAACACAACCATCTTCTGTTTGTCTGTATTTTCTTCTTCTCCAGAACAACCATGTTGTTCGTAACGCCAGCCTGTACAACAAAGCGTTTGTGGAGCAGTTTGAGGAGACTCCTCTGCTTGTGGCGGTTCTCACATACATGGGCTATGGGATCCTCACCATCTTCGGGTACCTGCGGGACTTCCTCCGGCACTGGGGCATGGAGAAGTGCCATGTAGCCAGAGAAAGGGAAGAGCAGAAGGTAAGAGATGCAGATTACTTTTTCCTTGGAGGCTATTCACTTTTTTTCTGTTTAGCTCCTGTCTTGGATGGGTGTTTGTTCTCGCTGACAGATCTAGAATCGGATTACCCCGCCCCTGAATCGGATTACCCCGCCCCTGAATCGGATTACCCCGCCCCTGAATCGGATTACCCCGCCCCTGAATTCTTTTTTTTAACCATTAACCTCTCTGGGATATGTGGGACGCTAGCGTCACACCTGGCCAAAAGCCAGGGGAAATGCAGAGTGCCAAATTCAAATAAATTACTATAAAAATCTAACTTTCATTAAATCACACATGCAAGATAGCAAATTAAAGCTACACTTGTTGTGAATTTTAAAAAGGCTTTTTGGCGAAAGTAAACAATGCTATTATCTGAGGATAGCACCTTCTTAAACAAAGAGAGACAGCATATTTCAACCCTGCAGGCACGACACAAAACGCAGAAATAACAATATAATTCATGCCTTACCTTTGACAAGCTTCTTTTGTTGGCACTCCAATATGTCCCATAAACATCACAATTGGTCCTTTTGTTCGAATAATTCCGCTGATATATATCCAAAATGTCCATTTATTTGGCGCATTTGATCCAGAAAAACACTGGTTCCAACTTGCTCAACGTGACAACAAAATATCTCAAAAGTTACCTGTAAACTTTGCCAAAACATTTCAAACTACTTTTGTAATACAACTTTAGGGTATTTTTTAACGTAAATAATCAATACAATTGAAGACTGGATGATCTGTGTTCAATACAGGAGGAAAACAAACTGTAGGTAGCTTTCTGGTCACACGCCTCTATCTAAAAGTACACTTCAAGTGACCCTCGTTCAAGATGGCCGTACCTCTTCATTACACAAAGGAATAACCTCAACCAATTTCTAAAGACTGTTTACATCCATTGGAAGCCATAGGAACTGCAAGAAGGTCCATTAGAAATCTGAATTCTCATTGAAAACCCATTGAAAAGAGAGTGACCTCAACAAAAAAAATGAAATCTGAATTGTTTGCCTGCTAAATAAGTTCTGTTATACTCAGACATGATTCAAACCGTTTTAGAAAATGCAGAGTGTTTTCTATCCAAATCTACTAATAATATGCATATCTTATCTTCTGGGGATGAGTAGCAGGCAGTTGAATTTTGGGCATTTCATCCAGACGTGAAAATACTGCCCTCTGTCACCAATAAGTTAAGGGTTTGGAGAAATAGCTGACCCTGTGTCAGTGGTTACTGGTTAGGGGCAACTTCTGTCTACCTTCCTTCATTGCCATTCATTCATCGGGGCGGCAGGGTGGCCTAGTGGTTAGAGCGTTGGACTAGTAACCGGAAGATTGCAAGTTCAAACCCCCGAGCTGACAAGGTACAAATCTGTCGTTCTGCCCCTGAACAGGCAGTTAACCCACGGTTCCTAGGCCGTCATTGAAAATAAGAATGTGTTCTTAACTGACTTGCCTGGTTAAATAAAGGTATAAACACAAATATTTAAAAAAAAAAAAAAAACGTAAAAAAAACCAAATTGCTTCTGCTTTAAAACGTCACTTTAAAACACCCCCCTAAAACCCCTCTCTAAAACGGTTTTGTGATGTAGGCTGTTACAGTGCTAATATTTCCTCTGGTGCTGTGTGAATAGGGTGTGAATATGCCTGAACAATACAGGGAAGGTGTGAAAGTGATTTCTCCATTCACATTCCACTACAGCTTTAGCGTTTTCAAAACCTGTTTTCTGTAAACCGCAATGCTCAGTGCAACCACTATGCCAAACCACTTGTCCTGAAGCTGTAAAAGAGACGCACCTATTCCTGTGAGAAATGTGCTTTGTCTATAAACACACTCTTTCTGGCAACAGCTAGTGCACACCAAATGCTTTTGAACAGTTAGGTCAAACGATTTCTTTGAAAGCTTGTGTGTTTGCATAAATTCAGACCGTGTTATTGATTCTGTGTTTTCTAGGACTTTGTTCCACTGTACCAGGACTTTGAGAACTTCTACACCCGGAATCTATACATGCGTATCCGTGACAACTGGAACAGGCCGATCTGCAGTGTTCCAGGAGCCAAGATGGACCTGTTGGAGAGGGCCTCCAAAGACTACAACTGGACCTTTCAGTGAGTGGCCCATCCCAACCATAATAACTCTGTTAGAGTTTGTATTTGCTACTGTACACTCTGGACCTGGCTTTTACAGGGAGTAGATGGGTCTGTGTGAGAACTAGCCATGGCTTTTACAGGGAGTAGATGGGTCTGTGTGAGAACTAGCCATGGCTTTTACAGGGAGTAGATGGGTCTGTGTGAGAACTAGCCATGGCTTTTACAGGGAGTAGATGGGTCTGTGTGAGAACTAGCCATGGCTTTTACAGGGAGTAGATGGGTCTGTGTGAGAACTAGCCATGGCTTTTACAGGGAGTAGATGGGTCTGTGTGAGAACTAGCCATGGCTTTTACAGGGAGTAGATGGGTCTGTGTGAGAACTAGCCATGTTTTATTTTTATTTAACTAGGCAAGTCAGTTAAGAACAAACTCTTATTTTCAATGATGGCCTAGGAACAGTGGGTTAAATGCATTGTTCATTGGCAGAATGACAGATTTGTACCTTGTCAGCTCGGGGATTCGAACTTGCAACCTTTCGGTTTCTAGTCCAACGCTCTAACCACTAGGCTACGCTGCCGTCCCAAATGTCTTTCATGCCCCCTCTATCACCTAAAGGTCATTGCCCTACTATCTGGGGACAAACGTGATGTGTAGAAACCAACAGACAATATCTGTCACGTGTCGTTGTGTGGTAATGGTTAACCTCATTCACTCTGCTAGGCATGATATGCTGTTGTCACAACTGCATGCAAGTGTTAGGGAACCTGTCAAGAACAAGTTAAAAACAAAACCTGCTGTTATTGTCAACACGATAGCTACTCTTGCTGCTTGTCAAAACTCACAAGTACAGTATAAAACCCCCCAAAAAACAGAAGCCTTGGTTTGGTGTGTTTAGCGTTATCAGAATGTTTTTAAATACAGGACAAGGTAAGATCAGACCTCCTCCAACACAACAGTAGTTCTGTCTCGTCAGAGTTGTCTTTCTACCCAGACACACAGGCAAGCTGGTGAAAGACGTGATCAACATGGGTTCATATAACTACCTGGGCTTTGCTGAGAACACTGGGAGGTGTGCCGACGCTGCCACAGAGTCCACCCACCACTATGGCGTTGGAGTGGGTAGCACCCGCTATGAGATGGGTAAGACATGGATATAATCACCTTCTTGTTGGGGGCGAGGGACGTTTTGTTTTTAAACCACTCTGTGGACCGCAGGTAGAGCATGTTGCTTACAACGCCAGGATAGTGGGTTCGATTCCCGGTACCACCAGTTCCTAAAATGTATGCACGCGTGACTGTTACGTTTATCCATGCGACTTATCTTCTAAATGGCTAATGTTATTTAAAAGGAAGCGCTGATACACAACGTTGGTAAAATATCCGCTGCAGACAACCTTCTGGGGACAAACTGGCCCACTCATTCTGTTGTTGGGCTTGGTTGTGCCGTCTACTTCAGTAGTTTTGCCATTTTTAAAGGAAACAAGGAATCAAAAGTCCTCTGTTGTCATGTACCCCACAATGACAGAGCACAGAGTAGAACGACATGTTGGACATTAACATTCTAGTCAAGTCGTCCTCCATGCGTCGTTTATGTCAGGCCTTTATGTGCAGGAAGCTGTTGTTCTGAGGTAGTGCATCTTTGTGTTGTTGTATTGAGTTAAAAATGGATTGTGATGTTGATTTTAGAGCATCACTGTAACTGAGCTGGATCCCAGTGAGTTTTAGTACATCTGTATTGATGTCAGCTGGATCCTAGTGAGTTTTAGTACATCTGTATTGATGTCAGCTGGATCCCAGTGAGTTTTAGTACATCTGTATTGATGTCAGCTGGATCCTAGTGAGTTTTAGTACATCTGTATTGATGTCAGCTGGATCCTAGTGAGATTTAGTACATCTGTATTGATGTCAGCTGGATCCTAGTGAGTTTTAGTACATCTGTATTGATGTCAGCTGGATCCTAGTGAGTTTTAGTACATCTGTATTGATGTCAGCTGGATCCCAGTGAGTTTTAGTACATCTGTATTGATGTCAGCTGGATCCCAGTGAGTTTTAATACATCTGTATTGATGTCAGCTGGATCCTAGTGAGTTTTAGTACATCTGTATTGATGTCAGCTGGATCCCAGTGAGTTTTAATACATCTGTATTGATGTCAGCTGGATCCCAGTGAGTTTTAATACATCTGTATTGATGTCAGCTGGATCCCAGTGAGTTTTAGTACATCTGTATTGATGTCAGCTGGATCCCAGTGAGTTTTAATACATCTGTATTGATGTCAGCTGGATCCCAGTGAGATTTAGTACATCTGTATTGATGTCAGCTGGATCCCAGTGAGTTTTAATACATCTGTATTGATGTCAGCTGGATCCCAGTGAGTTTTAATACATCTGTATTGATGTCAGCTGGATCCCAGTGAGTTTTAGTACATCTGTATTGATGTAAGCTGGATCCCAGTGAGTTTTAGTACATCTGTATTGATGTCAGCTGGATCCCAGTGAGTTTTAATACATCTGTATTGATGTCAGCTGGATCCCAGTGAGTTTTAGTACATCTGTATTGATGTCAGCTGGATCCCAGTGAGATTTAGTACATCTGTATTGATGTCAGCTGGATCCCAGTGAGTTTTAATACATCTGTATTGATGTCAGCTGGATCCCAGTGAGTTTTAATACATCTGTATTGATGTCAGCTGGATCCCAGTGAGTTTTAATACATCTGTATTGATGTCAGCTGGATCCCAGTGAGTTTTAGTACATCTGTATTGATGTCAGCTGGATCCCAGTGAGTTTTAGTACATCTGTATTGATGTCAGCTGGATCCTAGTGAGTTTTAGTACATCTGTATTGATGTCAGCTGGATCCTAGTGAGTTTTAGTACATCTGTATTGATGTCAGCTGGATCCCAGTGAGTTTTAGTACATCTGTATTGATGTCAGCTGGATCCCAGTGAGTTTTAATACATCTGTATTGATGTCAGCTGGATCCTAGTGAGTTTTAGTACATCTGTATTGATGTCAGCTGGATCCCAGTGAGTTTTAATACATCTGTATTGATGTCAGCTGGATCCCAGTGAGTTTTAATACATCTGTATTGATGTCAGCTGGATCCCAGTGAGTTTTAGTACATCTGTATTGATGTCAGCTGGATCCCAGTGAGTTTTAATAGCATCTGTATTGATGTCAGCTGGATCCCAGTGAGATTTAGTACATCTGTATTGATGTCAGCTGGATCCCAGTGAGTTTTAATACATCTGTATTGATGTCAGCTGGATGTCAGCTGGATCCCAGTGAGTTTTAGTACATCTGTATTGATGTAAGCTGGATCCCAGTGAGTTTTAGTACATCTGTATTGATGTCAGCTGGATCCCAGTGAGTTTTAATACATCTGTATTGATGTCAGCTGGATCCCAGTGAGTTTTAGTACATCTGTATTGATGTCAGCTGGATCCCAGTGAGATTTAGTACATCTGTATTGATGTCAGCTGGATCCCAGTGAGTTTTAATACATCTGTATTGATGTCAGCTGGATCCCAGTGAGTTTTAATACATCTGTATTGATGTCAGCTGGATCCCAGTGAGTTTTAATACATCTGTATTGATGTCAGCTGGATCCCAGTGAGTTTTAGTACATCTGTATTGATGTCAGCTGGATCCCAGTGAGATTTAGTACATCTGTATTGATGTCAGCTGGATCCCAGTGAGTTTTAGTACATCTGTATTGATGTCAGCTGGATCCCAGTGAGTTTTAGTACATCTGTATTGATGTCAGCTGGATCCCAGTGAGTTTTAGTACATCTGTATTGATGTCAGCTGGATCCCAGTGAGATTTAGTACATCTGTATTGATGTCAGCTGGATCCCAGTGAGTTTTAATACATCTGTATTGATGTCAGCTGGATCCCAGTGAGATTTAGTACATCTGTATTGATGTCAGCTGGATCCCAGTGAGATTTAGTACATCTGTATTGATGTCAGCTGGATCCCAGTGAGTTTTAGTACATCTGTATTGATGTCAGCTGGATCCCAGTGAGTTTTAGTACATCTGTATTGATGTCAGCTGGATCCCAGTGAGTTTTAGTACATCTGTATTGATGTCAGCTGGATCCCAGTGAGATTTAGTACATCTGTATTGATGTCAGCTGGATCCCAGTGAGATTTAGTACATCTGTATTGATGTCATGCACACTTTATGTTGACATGCACACTTGTTGAAGTAAGACATCCCTTTTGTTTCCATCTTTCTGTTCCTGCTGTGTCCAGGTAACCTGGACATCCATGAGGAGTTGGAACAGCTGGTTGCTAGGTTCCTGGGGGTGGAGTCATCTATGGCCTTTGGGATGGGCTTCGCTACCAACTCCATGAACATTCCGGCTCTGGCTGGAAAGGTAGGGATAAAAATATATATTTATTTCTCACGTGCTTCGTAAACAACAGGTAAATGGTTACTTACGCGTCCTTATCTAACAATGTATATTTAAAGATGCATTAAAACAGAGAAATAGTGACACAAGCAATAAATACACAGTAAATAACGAATACAAATATTAAGTTCATATAACATGGCTGTATACAGGGAGTATATAATATAACATGGCTGTTTTACAGGGAGTATATAATATAACATGGCTGTTTTACAGGGAGTATATAATATAACATGGCTGTTTTACAGGGAGTATATAATATAACATGGCTATATACAGGGAGTATATAATATAACATGGCTGTTTTACAGGGAGTAAATAATATAACATGGCTGTTTTACAGGGAGTATATAATATAACATGGCTGTTTTTACAGGGAGTATATAATATAACATGGCTGTTTTACAGGGAGTAAATAATATAACATGGCTGTTTTACAGGGAGTATATAATATAACATGGCTGTTTTTACAGGGAGTATATAATATAACATGGCTGTTTTACAGGGAGTATATAATATTTACATTTACATTTAAGTCATTTAGCAGACGCTCTTATCCAGAGCGACTTACAAATTGGTGCTTTCACCTTATGACATCCAGTGGAACAGCCACTTTACAATAGTGCATCTAGGTCTTTTAAGGGGGGGAGAAGGATTACTTTATCCTATCCTAGGTATTCCTTAAAGAGGTGGGGTTTCAGGTGTCTCCGGAAGGTGGTGATTGACTCCGCTGTCCTGGCGTCGTGAGGGAGTTTGTTCCACCATTGGGGGGCCAGAGCAGCGAACAGTTTTGACTGGGCTGAGCGGGAACTGTACTTCCTCAGTGGTAGGGAGGCGAGCAGGCCAGAGGTGGATGAACGCAGTGCCCTTGTTTGGGTGTAGGGCCTGATCAGAGCCTGGAGGTACTGAGGTGCCGTTCCCCTCACAGCTCCGTAGGCAGGCACCATGGTCTTGTAGCGGATGCGAGCTTCAACTGGAAGCCAGTGGAGAGAGCGGAGGAGCGGGGTGACGTGAGAGAACTTGGGAAGGTTGAACACCAGACGGGCTGCGGCGTTCTGGATGAGTTGTAGGGGTTTAATGGCACAGGCAGGGAGCCCAGCCAACAGCGAGTTGCAGTAATCCAGACGGGAGATGACAAGTGCCTGGATTAGGACCTGCGCCGCTTCCTGTGTGAGGCAGGGTCGTACTCTGCGGATGTTGTAGAGCATGAACCTACAGGAACGGGCCACCGCCTTGATGTTATTTGAGAACGACAGGGTGTTGTCCAGGATCACGCCAAGGTTCTTAGCGCTCTGGGACGAGGACACAATGGAGTTGTCAACCGTGATGGCGAGATCATGGAACGGGCAGTCCTTCCCCGGGAGGAAGAGCAGCTCTGTCTTGCCGAGGTTCAGCTTGAGGTGATGATCCGTCATCTACACTGATATGTCTGCCAGACATGCAGAGATGCGATTCGCCACCTGGTCGTCAGAAGGGGGAAAGGAGAAGATTAATTGTGTGTCGTCTGCATAGCAATGATAGGAGAGACCATGTGAGGTTATGACAGAGCCAAGTGACTTGGTGTATAGCGAGAATAGGAAAGGGCCTAGAACAGAGCCCTGGGGGACACCAGTGGTGAGAGCACGTGGTGAGGAGACGGATTCTCGCCACGCCACCTGGTAGGAGCGACCTGTCAGGTAGGACGCAATCAAGCGTGGGCCGCGCCGGAGATGCCCAACTCGGAGAGGGTGGAGAGGAGGATCTGATGGTTCACAGTATCGAAGGCAGCCGATAGGTCTAGAAGGATGAGAGCAGAGGAGAGAGAGTTAGCTTTAGCAGTGCGGAGCGCCTCCGTGATACAGAGAAGAGCAGTCTCAGTTGAATGACTAGTCTTGAAACCTGACTGATTTGGATCAAGAAGGTCATTCTGAGAGAGATAGCGGGAGAGCTGGCCAAGGACGGCACGTTCAAGAGTTTTGGAGAGAAAAGAAAGAAGGGATACTGGTCTGTAGTTGTTGACATCGGAGGGATCGAGTGTAGGTTTTTTCAGAAGGGGTGCAACTCTCGCTCTCTTGAAGACGGGAGGGACGTAGCCAGCGGTCAGGGATGAGTTGATGAGCGAGGTGAGGTAAGGGAGAAGGTCACCGGAGATGGTCTGGAGAAGAGAGGAGGGGATAGGGTCAAGCGGGCAGGTTGTTGGGCGGCCGGCCGTCACAAGACGCAAGATGTCATCTGGAGAGAGAGGGGAGAAAGAGGTCAGAGCACAGGGTAGGGCAGTGTGAGCAGAACCAGCGGTGTCGTTTGACTTAGCAAACGAGGATCGGATGTCGTCGACCTTCTTTTTCAAAATGGTTGACGAAGTCATCTGCAGAGAGGGAGGAGGGGGAGGGGGAGGAGGATTCAAGAGGGAGGAGAAGGTGGCAAAGAGCTTCCTAGGGTTAGAGGCAGATGCTTGGAATTTAGAGTGGTAGAAAGTGGCTTTAGCAGCAGAGACAGAGGAGGAAAATGTAGAGAGGAGGGAGTGAAAGGATGCCAGGTCCGCAGGGAGGCGAGTTTTCCTCCATTTCCGCTCGGCTGCCCGGAGCCCTGTTCTGTGAGCTCGCAATGAGTCGTCGAGCCACGGAGCGGGAGGGGAGGACCGAGCCGGCCTGGAGGATAGGGGACATAGAGAGTCAAAGGATGCAGAAAGGGAGGAGAGGAGGGTTGAGGAGGCAGAATCAGGAGATAGGTTGGAGAAGGTTTGAGCAGAGGGAAGAGATGATAGGATGGAAGAGGAGAGAGTAGCGGGGGGAGAGAGAGCGAAGGTTGGGACGGCGCGATACCATCCGAGTAGGGGCAGTGTGGGAAGTGTTGGATGAGAGCGAGAGGGAAAAGGATACAAGGTAGTGGTCGGAGACTTGGAGGGGAGTTGCAATGAGGTTAGTGGAGGAACAGCATCTAGTAAAGATGAGGTCGAGCGTATTGCCTGCCTTGTGAGTAGGGGGAAGGTGAGAGGGTGAGGTCAAAGAGGAGAGGAGTGGAAAGAAGGAGGCAGAGAGGAATGAGTCAAAGGTAGACGTGGGGAGGTTAAAGTCGCCCAGAACTGTGAGAGGTGAGCCGTCCTCAGGAAAGGAGCTTATCAAGGCATCAAGCTCATTGATGAACTCTCCGAGGGAACCTGGAGGGCGATAAATGATAAGGATGTTAAGCTCGAAAGGGCTGGTAACTGTGACAGCATGGAATTCAAAGGAGGCGATAGACAGATGGGTAAGGGGAGAAAGAGAGAATGACCACTTGGGAGAGATGAGGATCCCGGTGCCACCACCCCGCTGACCAGAAGCTCTCAGGGTGTGCGAGAGCACGTGGGCGGACGAAGAGAGAGCAGTAGGAGTAGCGGTGTTGTCTGTGGTGATCCATGTTTCCGTCAGAGCCAAGAAGTCGAGGGACTGGAGGGAGGCATAGGCTGAGATGAACTCTGCCTTGTTGGCCGCAGATCGGCAGTTCCAGAGGCTACCGGAGACCTGGAACTCCACGTGGGTCGTGCGCGCTGGGACCACCAGATTAGGGTGGCTGCGGCCATGCGGTGTGGAGCGTTTGTATGGTCTGTGCAGAGAGGAGAGAACAGGGATAGACAGACACATAGTTGACAGGCTAGAGAAGAGGCTACGCTAATGCAGAGGAGATTGGAATGACAAGTGGACTACACGTCTCGAATGTTCAGAAAGTTAAGCTTACGTAGCAAGAATCTAATTGACTAAAATGATTAAAATGATAGAGTACTGCTGGGGTAGGCTAGCTGCGTTGTTGACACTACCCTAATCAAGTCGTACCGTTGAGTGTGAAGTTTCTACAATGCTGCTTTTCGGGAGCTAGCTGGCTAGCTAGCAGTGTTGGTTACGTTACGTTGCGTTAGGAGAACGACAATAGCTGGCTAGCTAACCTAGAAAATCGCTCTAGACTACACAATTATCTTTGAAACAAAGACGGCTATGTAGCTAGCTATGTAGCTAGCTACGATCAAACAAATCACACCGTTGGGACTGTAATGAAATGAAATGAAAAAGTGATACTACCTGTGGAGCGACGCGGAATGCGACCGGAATGCGAAAGTTCTATTCAGTAGACGTTGGCTGGCTATTGGCTAGCTAGGAGTGTCTCCTACGTTAAGGACGACAAAATAGCTGGCTAGCTAACCTCGGTGAATTAAGATAATCACTCTAAGACTACACACTCTAAACTACACAATTATCTTGGATACGAAGACAGCAAAGACAACTATGTAGCTATCTAATACTACACTAATCAAGTCGTTCGGTTGAGTGTGATAGTTACTACAGTGCTACGGTAGTGTGAAGTATGCTAGCTGGCTAGCTGCTAGGCAGATAGGAGGGGTGAAATACGATAATGCTAAGCTCCACACTAAGCTACTCAATTATCTTTACGAAGAGAACACTCTAAGCTACACAATTATCTTATATAACTATGTAGCTAGCTATGTAGCTAGCTAACACTACACTAATCAAGTCGTTCAGTTGAGTGTGATAGTTACTACAGTGCTACGGTAGCCGGTGAACGTATGCTAGCTACATGGCTCTTTTACAGGGAGTATATAATATAACATGGCTGTTTTTACAGGGAGTAAATAATATAACATGGCTGTTTTACAGGAAGTAAATAATATAACATGGCTGTTTTACAGGGAGTATATAATATAACATGGCTGTTTTACAGGAAGTATGTACAGGGGGTCCCACGGGATTCCTGACCCCTTCCATCAGCTCACTCTCGCGCCTCTCTCCAGTTGGCTACCTCAGATACCAACCTGCATCAGTAGGCTAAATGAGGAAGCCTTCAGTAGAGGAGTTGAAACGTTGTAGCCAAGGACCCATCATTAACATTAGAGCCCAAGAATGAGCGACGTTTTATCTACATTTGATGGAGTCGTCTGTAACAGGGAAGGAACCAGAACACGGCTTGTTAAAAAGGCTGTGGTTTAATCAAATAGGCTGCCAACCAGAGAGAGGGACAAGCAGCCTGAAACAGCATCGCTGTTCTGCTCCTAACAACTTTACCATCAGGCCCAGTAGTTTGTTTATTTAACTAAAGCCCTGCTGTCTGAGGTGAGGAGGGAAATAATGCAGTCCTGCCACTCAGGTTCTATGATCTGTTAATGTGTGCTCTGCTGTTGGCTACAGATTTCTGCAGTGCTGAGCAGACAGTCCTGTTGGGGGTGTCTGTCCTCATCTTTCAGTCTTAACCAATCTACATTTAAGTAATTTAGAATACGCTCTTATCCACAGAGACGTAGGCCTACAGTCAGTGCATTTAACTAAGATCTAGGTCAGACGACCACATATCACTGTCGCATTTTGCATTTCTGAAATTATTTTCAATACTTCCTAATCAAACACAATGCTCTACATATTTATGCGTGCAAAAAAGCAATGTAGTGATTATTTTTATGGAAGGACAGGAATGTTCTGGGGTTATAGACCTGTTGTGTGATCAGGAAAGGGACAGGAATGTTCTGGGGTTATAGACCTGTTGTGTGATCAGGAAAGACTGGACAGGAATGTTCTGGGGTTATAGACCTGTTGTGTGATCAGGAAAGACTGGACAGGAATGTTCTGGGGTTATAGACCTGTTGTGTGATCAGGAAAGACTGGACAGGAATGTTCTGGGGTTATAGACCTGTTGTGTGATCAGGAAAGACTGGACAGGAATGTTCTGGGGTTATAGACCTGTTGTGTTCAGGAAAGACTCAGGAAAAGACTGGTTATCAGGAAAGACTGGACAGGAATGGATTTTAACTCCTGTGTCAACCTGTACTATGCACTATCCTCTGTAGTGGCTTGTGATTGGAGGACAGGCAGTTGCCATACTAGCCAGTGATGCAGCCGGTCAAGACGCTCTCAGTGGTACAGCTGTAGAACTTTGTGAGGATCTGAGGACCCATGCTGAATCTGCCGTGGGTGAACAGGGAGTACAGGAGGGAACTGAGCACGCACCACTAAGGGGCCCCGTGTTGAGGTACCGCAGCCGGTCAGGAAGTCTGGAATCCAGTTGCAGAAGGAAGTGTTTAGTCCCAGGGTCCTTAGCTTAGTGATGAGCTTCGAGGGCTCTATGGTGTTGAACGCTGAGCTGTAGTCAATGAACAGCATTCTCACTTAGGTGTTCCTTTTGTCCAGGTGGGAAAGGGCAGTGTGGAGTGCAAAATAGATTGTCTCATCTGTGGATCTGTTTGGGCGGTATGTGACTTGGAGTGGGTCCATGCAATGTTTGCAGACTCCAAGAAGAGTCTGCGTTACAACTTCAGCTTTAAGCACTAAGTGATTTTTGTCTCTCTCTGACCCAGACAAAGTGGTCTTGTTTCAATTCTACGAAATGATTTAGTTAAGAGGTAAATCCGGCTGAGCATATCACACCGAGATGAGACCACAATGGCTGGATTCGTTTGACTGTCACTTCATTTTCCTTCTCCCAAGCTCAGCTCACTCGCTCAGAGGAAGAGATAATCGATTCTTTGTCTGGATAGGCCAGAAAATGTGACACGTCACTTCTTATGCAAATGTAGGGTCTGAAACCTGACACTTGGAAACGGAGAGCAGACAGCCGGGGCTTTTTGACATTATAAGGCAAGGGACACTACAGCGTTCACAGAGCGCTTTCGACACGAACATGTCATTCAGAATCAGTCCAGAACTGCTCAAAGTCCCCCACATGGGGTTTCACGCCGTTCCAAAACCCTCTAGTTTCCTCAGTGTGTTTTCAAAACATTGAGAAACGGGTCGTGAATCATCATGATGCCTGAAAGGCCTTGAGTTATTAGGATAGGAAGCTCTGTCTTTCTGCCCCTCTCTCTCTCTCTGCCCCTCTCTCTCTCTCTGCCCCTCTCTCTCTCTCTGCCCCTCTCTCTCTCTGCCCCCTCTCTCTGGCCACCCCATCTCTCTGCCCCCTCTCTCTCTGGCCACCCCATCTCTCTGCCCCTCTCTCTCTCTGCCCACCCCTCTCCGACCCCTCTCTCTCTCCGCCCCTCTCTCTCTCCGACCCCCTCTCTCTCTCCGACCCCTCTCTCTCTCTCCGACCCCTCTCTCTCTCTCCGACCCCTCTCTCTCTCTCCGACCCCTCTCTCTCTCTCCGACCCCTCTCTCTCTCCGACCCCCTCTCTCTCCGACCCCTCTCTCTCTCTCCGACCCCTCTCTCTCTCTCCGGCCCCTCTCTCTCTCTCCGACCCCTCTCTCTCTCTCCGACCCCTCTCTCTCTCCGCCCCTCTCTCTCTCTCCGACCCTCTCTCTCTCTCCGACCCCCTCTCTCTCTCACACCCCCCTCTCTCTCTCCGACCCCTCTCTCTCTCCACCCCTCTCTCTCCGACCCCTCTCTCTCTCTGACCCTCTCTCTTTCTGCCCCTCTCTCTTTCTGCCCCTCTCTCTTTCTGCCCCTCTCTCTTTCTGCCCCTCTCTCTTTCTGCCCCTCTCTCTTTCTGCCCCTCTCTCTTTCTGCCCCTCTCTCTTTCTGCCCCTCTCTCTTTCTGCCCCCTCTCTCTTCTGCCCCTCTCTCTCTCTCTGCCCCCTCTCTCCGCCCCCATCTCTGCCCCCATCTCTCTCCGCCCCCATCTCTCCCCTCTCCCCATCTCTCCGCCCCCATCTCTCCCCCCATCTCTCCGCCCCCATCCCCCTCTCTCCGCCCCCTCTCTCCGCCCCCTCTCTCC
This sequence comes from Oncorhynchus nerka, assembly GCF_034236695.1. Lineage (NCBI taxonomy): Eukaryota > Metazoa > Chordata > Actinopteri > Salmoniformes > Salmonidae > Oncorhynchus > Oncorhynchus nerka. The sequence goes on along the minus strand of NC_088408.1, from coordinate 12,465,537 downwards.
GCCCCCATCCCCCTCTCTCCGCCCCCATCTCTCCGCCCCCTCTCTCCCCCTCTCTCCGCCCCTCTCTCTCCGCCCCATCTCTCCGCCCCTCTCTCTCCGCCCCTCTCTCTGCCCCTCTCTCTCTGCCCCTCTCTCCGCCCTCTCTCTCCACCCCCTCTCTCTCCGCTCTCCACCCCCCCTCTCTCTGCCCGCCCCCTCTCTCTCCCCCCATCTCCTGCCCCTCTCTCTCTCTCTCTCCACCCCATCTCTCCTCTCTCTCCCTCTCTCCGCCTCCATCTCTCTGCCCCTCTCTCTCTGCCCCCTCTCTCTCCTCCCCATCTCTCTGCCCCCTCTCTCTGCCCCTCTCTCTCCCTCTCTCTCTCTCTCTCCTCTCTCTCTCTCCACCCCATCTCTCTGCCCCTCTCTCTCTGCCTCTCTCTCTCCACCCCATCTCTCTGCCCTCCTCTCTGCCCCTCTCTCTCTCTCTCTCTCCACCCCATCTCTCTGCCCTCTCTCTCTCTCTCTCTCTCCACCCCATCTCTCTGCCCTCTCTCTCCCTCTCTCTCTCTCTCTGCCCCTCTCTCTCTCTCTCTGCCCCTCTCTCTCCGCCCCCCTCCGCCCCTCTCTCTCTCTCTCTCTCTCTCTCTCTGCCCCTCTCTCTCTGCCCCCTCTCTCTGCCCCCTCTCTCTCTGCCCTCTCTCTCTCTCTCTCTCTCTCCACCCCATCTCTCTGCCCCTCTCTCTCTCTCTCTCTGCCTCTCTCCACCCCCATCTCTCTGCCTCCCTCCGCCCCCATCTCTCTCTCCCTCTCTCCACCCCATCTCTCTGCCCCCTCTCTCTCTCTCTCTCTCTCCACCCCATCTCTCTGCTCTCTCTCTCTCTCTCTCTCTCCACCCCATCTCTCTGCCTCTCTCTCTCTCTCATCTCTCTGCCCCTCTCTCTCTGCCCCTCTCTCTCCACCCCCCATCTCTCTGCCCCTCCATCTCTCTCGCCCCATCTCTCTGCCCCCTCTCTCTCTCTCTGCCCCCTCTCTCTGCCCCTCTCTCTCTCTCTCCGCCCCCATCTCTCTGCCCCTCTCTCTCTGCCCCTCTCTCTCTGCCCATCTCTCTGCCCCTCTCTCTCTGCCCCTCTCTCTCTCTGCCCCTCTCTCTCTGCCCCCTCTCTCTCTCTGCCCTCTCTCTCTCTGCCCCTCTCTCTCTCTGCCCTCTCTCTCTCTCTGCCCCCTCTCTCTGCCCCTCTCTCTCTGCCCTCTCTCTCTCTGCCCCTCTCTCTCTGCCCTCTCTCTGCCCCTCTCTCTCTCCCTCTCTCTCTGCCCCCTCTCTCTCTCTCTGCCTCCTCTCTCTCTCTGCCCCTCTCTCTCTGCCCCTCTCTCTCTCTCTCCACCCCATCTCTCTGCCCTCTCTCCCCCCTCTCTCTGCCCTCTCTCTCTCTGCCCCTCTCTCTCTGCCCCTCTCCTCTCTCTCTCTGCCCCTCTCTCTCTCTCCACCCCTCTCTCTCTGCCCCTCTCTCTCTGCCCCCTCTCTCTCTCTGCCCCCCATCTCTCTGCCCCTCTCTCTCTGCCCCTCTCTCTCTGCCCTCTCTCTCTCTCTGCCTCTCTCTCTCTGCCCCCCTCTCTCTGCCCCTCTCTCTCTGCACCCCATCTCTCCTCTCTCTCTCCACCCCATCCCCTCTCTCTCTGCCCTCTCTCTCTCTCTCTCTCTCTCTCTGCCCCTCTCTCTCTGCCCTCTCTCTCTGCCCCTCTCTCTCTCTGCCCCTCTCTCTGCCCCCTCTCTCTCCCCCTCTCTCCCTCTCTCTCGCCCATCTCTCTCCGCCTCTCTCTCTCCCCTCTCTCTGCCCCTCTCTCTCTGCCCCCTCTCTCCCCTCTCTCTCTGCCCCTCTCTCTCTGCCCCTCTCTCTCTGCCCCTCTCTCTCTGCCCCCTCTCTCTGCCCCTCTCTCTCTGCCCCTCTCTCTCTGCCCTCTCTCTCTCTGCCCCTCTCTCTCTGCCTCTCTCTCTCTCCACCCATCTCTCTGCCCCTCTCTCTCCGCCCCTCCTCTCTCTCCTCCCCCATCTCTCTGCCCCTCTCTCTCCACCCCCTCTCCCCTCTCCCCCCTCTCTCTGCCCCTCTCTCTCTGCCCCTCTCTCACCCCATCTCTCTGCCCCCCCTCTCTCTCTCTCTCCACCCCTCTCTCTCTCTCTCTCTCCACCCCATCTCTCCGCCCCTCTCTCTCTGCCCCTCTCTCTCCACCCCATCTCTCTCTCTCTCTCTCCACCCCATCTCTCTCTCTCTCCACCCCATCTCTCTGCCTCTCTCTCTCTCTCCACCCCATCTCTCCGCCCCTCTCTCCACCCCATCTCTCCACCCCATCTCTCCACCCCATCTCTCTGCCCCATCTCTCTGCCCCTCTCTCTCCACCCCATCTCTCTGCCCCTCTCTCTCTGCCCCTCTCTCTCTGCCCCTCTCTCTCTGCCCCTCTCTCTCTCTCCGCCCCCATCTCTCTCTCTGCCCGCCCCTCTCTCTCTCTCTCTGCCTCTCTCTCTCCACCCCCATCTCTCTGCCTCTCTCTCTGCTGCCCACCCCCATCTCTCTCTCTGCCTCTCTCTGCCCACCCCCATCTCTCTGCCTCTCTCTCTCCACCCCCATCTCTCTGCCCTCTCTCTGCCCACCCCCATCTCTCTCTCTGCCTCTCTCTCCACCCCCCATCTCTCTGCCTCTCTCTCTGCCCACCCCCCTCTCCCCCTCTCTCTCTCTCTCTCTCCCCTCTCTCTCTCCACCCCCATCTCTCTCTCTGCCTCTCTCTCTCCGCCCCCCATCTCTCTGCCTCTCTCTCTCCGCCCCCATCTCTCTGCCCCTCTCTCTCCACCCCCCCCTCTCTCTCTCTCTGCCTCTCTCTCTGCCCCTCTCTCCCCCCTCTCTCTGCCTCTCTCTCTGCCCACACCCATCTCTCTCTCTGCCCCTCTCTCTCTCCACCCCCATCTCTCTCTGACTCATATAATCCTTTACTTCTCCTCCTCTAAGTTTTGTTTTGACAAAAAGTAAAGTAGAAGTCTCTGACTGGCAGGCGCGTGGTCGTCCTCGTGAAAGTAGTCAAGACACTTCCTGTGGAGGAGAGGCGAAGGACCATTCACATGATCCTGACAGACTTCCTCCTCCTCGCCTCTTCTTGGAAATGACATCATTGCGTAATGCACTCATTCTGTTAAATCACTAGATGATGGAATTGTGTAACTTGTCTTGTGGTAACTATACAATGGCTGTGGTGTCATTGACTGTGAGACTGCGCCTGTGACCCCCCCCTTCAGGGAGACTGTCCTGTATACCACTTTAGTGTGTTAGTGTTTTTGTATTGCGATGTAAATAAATGCTATTATTTAATTGTAATTCCAGGGCTGTTTGATCCTGAGTGATGAGTTAAACCATGCCTCTCTGGTGCTGGGCGCTCGGCTGTCTGGATCCATCATCAGAGTCTTCAAGCACAACAGTGAGTCATTTAGTGTTGTCCAAGACGACCCTGTTTGATCACCATCTATCTATTACCTCAGCCAGCTGTCTACAGTAAACTTCCAGATCACAATGGGATGTAACCTGCTCCGTGCAATCAACACAACACTAAAGACCAACTGTCTCTCATTAGAAGCTGTCTAGCTGTTTGTTTATCTTATATTAGAGTCTGAGCACATGTAAGCCATGCCACCGTCCATCCCCGGCCTCCTCTACACCATCTACTGTTCATCCCGATCCAGTTAGACTCTGTAGTTAGGTGTCAGGTAGTAATGCAAATCTGGATATTTCCTGCCAGTGTTTGTTTGGTTTTCTCTCATTGCTCCTTCTGGCATTCTATTTTAGACAAGACGGGGGAGATGTGATGGATAAACACATTTCTTCACTCGAAGACTCGCTGCCACTCGGTGTTAGCCAGCCATCTTGTTGTTGTCTTGCTTTGGGATGCAATGTCTAAACATTCAGGTACTTAGGCTGCATTATTCAGACCCTTTTCTATGCTCTGTGTGTGTCTGTAGATATGGTGAGTCTAGAGAAGCTATTGACAGACGCCATCGTCCACGGCCAGCCCAGAACACGCAGGCCCTGGAAGAAGATCCTCATACTGGTCGAAGGAATATACAGGTACGGTACCTTTTTTAAGTGGTATCGTATGATATCACATTTACAGCTATCATCTGCATTTATTTTTCTTATTAATTTAATTATTTATTTAGTTTTCTTATTAAACGTTCATTAATGAATTCCAATAAATAATGGAAATAACCCCAGCTGAATCAGACGCTCACAATACATTTTAGAAAGGCTCCCTGCAGACTCGGCACGGCCTAGTCGTACAGAAAGGCTCCCTGCAGGCACGGCCTAGTCGTACAGAAAGGCTCCCTGCAGACTCGGCACGGCCTAGTCGTACAGAAAGGCTCCCTGCAGACTCGGCACGGCCTAGTCGTACAGAAAGGCTCCCTGCAGACTCGGCACGGCCTAGTCGTACAGAAAGGCTCCCTGCAGACTCGGCACGGCCTAGTCGTACAGAAAGGCTCCCCGCAGCCTCGGCACGGCCTAGTCGTACAGAAAGGCTCCCTGCAGACTCGGCACGGCCTAGTCGTACAGAAAGGCTCCCAGCAGACTCGGCACGGCCTAGTCGTACAGAAAGGCTCCCGCAGACTCGGCACGGCCTAGTCGTACAGAAAGGCTCCCTGCAGACTCGGCACGGCCTAGTCGTACAGAAAGGCTCCCCGCAGCCTCGGCACGGCCTAGTCGTACAGAAAGGCTCCCCGCAGCCTCGGCACGGCCTAGTCGTACAGAAAGGCTCCCTGCAGACTCGGCACGGCCTAGTCGTACAGAAAGGCTCCCTGCAGACTCGGCGCGGCCTAGTCGTACAGAAAGGCTCCCTGCAGACTCGGCGCGGCCTAGTCGTACAGAAAGGCTCCCTGCAGACTCGGCGCGGCCTAGTCGTACAGAAAGGCTCCCTGCAGACTCGGCGCGGCCTAGTCGTACAGAAAGGCTCCCTGCAGACTCGGCGCGGCCTAGTCGTACAGAAAGGCTCCCTGCAGACTCGGCGCGGCCTAGTCGTACAGAAAGTCTCCCTGCAGACTCGGCACGGCCTAGTCGTACAGAAAGTCTCCCTGCAGACTCGGCACGGCCTAGTCGTACAGAAAGTCTCCCGCAGCCTCGGCACGGCCTAGTCGTACAGAAAGGCTCCCCGCAGACTCGGCACGGCCTAGTCGTACAGAGAAGTGGGCATCCCCGCAGCCTTCAGTTCTTTGTCATGTACTTAGTGTAAAGGTCAACCAATCCGTTCTGTTCAGTATGGATCTTGGTGAAGCGCCTGTCCCTGATCAGTTCACCAAAGTTAAAAAGTCTGACCCCCCTGAGTGATCTAGAGAAACACACAGTCACTGACTTCTCACAGCAAGTGGGATCAAAAAGAAACATACACTTCACGTTGTTTTAGGTTGAGGGAGATGTTCACTTAGTACGGCCGTTACCAGACAACAACAGGGAGATGTTCTGTCTTAGTACGGATCTTACCAGGGGAGATGTTCACGTCTTGTCCCTGATTTACCAGACAACACACAGGGAGATGTTCACGTCTTAACGGCCGTCATTTGACAACACACCACCTTGTAGTCATTTACCAGACACAACACACAGGGAGATGTTCACGTCTTAAAACGGCCGTCATTTACCAGACACAACACACAGGAGATGTTCACGTCTTTACGTCATTTACCAGACACAACACACAGGGAGATGTTACGTCTTAGACGGCCGTTACCAGACTCAACACACAGGAGATGAAGATCAAAAGAAACACACACTGTTTACGTTGTTTTAGGACAGACAACACACAGGGAGATGTTCACGTCTTCACGTCTTACCAGACAACACACAGGGAGATGTTCACGTCTTAGTACGGCCCGTTACCAGACAACACACAGGGAGATGTTCACGTCTTTGCGGCCATTTACCAGACAACACACAGGGAGATGTTCACGTCTTAGTACGGCCGTTACCAGACACAACACACAGGGAGATGTTCACGTCTTAGTACGGCCGTTACCAGACAACACACAGGGAGATGTTCACGTCTTAGTACGGCCGTTACCAGACAACACACAGGGAGATGCCGTCTTTACCAGACAACACACAGGGAGATGTTCACGTCTTAGTACGGCCGTCATTTACCAGACACAACACCAGGGAGATGTTCACGTCACGGCCGTCATTTACCAGACAACACACAGGGAGATGTTCACGTCTTAGTACGGCCGTCATTTACCAGACACAACACACAGGGGAGATGTTCACGTCTTAATACGGCCGTCATTTACCAGACACAACACACAGGGAGATGTTCACGTCTTAGTACGGCCGTCATTTACCAGACACAACACACAGGGAGATGTTCACGTCTTAGTACGGCCGTCATTTACCAGACAACACACAGGGAGATGTTCACGTCTTAGTACGGCCGTTACCAGACACAACACACAGGGAGATGTTCACGTCTTAGTACGGCCGTTACCAGACACAACACACAGGGAGATGTTCACGTCACGGCCGTTACCAGACACAACACACAGGGAGATGTTCGTACGGCCGTTACCAGACACAACACACAGGGAGATGTTCACGTCTTAGTACGGCCGTTACCAGACACAACACACAGGGAGATGTTCACGTCTTAGTACGGCCGTCATTTACCAGACAACACACAGGGAGATGTTCACGTCTTAGTACGGCCGTCATTTACCAGACAACACACAGGGAGATGTTCACGTCTTAGTACGGACACCATCAGGGAGATGTTACCAGACATTTACCAGACAACACACAGGGAGATGTTCACGTCTTAGTACGGCCGTCATTTACCAGACAACACACAGGGAGATGTTCACGTCTTAGTACGGCCATCATTTACCAGACACAACACACAGGGAGATGTTCACGTCTTAGTACGGCCGTCATTTACCAGACAACACACAGGGAGATGTTCACGTCTTAGTACGGCCGTCATTTACCAGACAACACACAGGGAGATGTTCACGTCTTAGTACGGCCCTCATTTACCAGACACAACACACAGGGAGATGTTCACGTCAGTACGGCCGTTACAGACACAACACACAGGGAGATGTTCACGTCTTAGTACGGCCGTTACCAGACACAACACACAGGGAGATGTTCACGTCTTAGTACGGCCGTCATTTACCAGACAACACACAGGGAGATGTTCACGTCTTAGTACGGCCGTCATTTACCAGACACAACACACAGGGAGATGTTCACGTCTTAGTACGGCCGTCATTTACCAGACACAACACACAGGGAGATGTTCACGTCTTAGTACGGCCGTCATTTACCAGACACACACAGGGAGATGTTCACGTCACGGCCGTCATTTACCAGACACAACACACAGGGAGATGTTCACGTCTTAGTACGGCCGTCATTTACCAGACACAACACACAGGGAGATGTTCACGTCTTAATACGGTCATTTACCAGACACAACACACAGGGAGATGTTCCGTCTTAGTACGGCCGTTACCAGACACAACACACAGGGAGATGTTCACGTCTTAGTACGGCCGTCATTTACCAGACAACACACAGGGAGATGTTCACGTCTTACGGCCGTCATTTACCAGACACAACACACAGGGAGATGTTCACGTCTTAGTACGGCCGTTACCAGACACAACACACAGGGAGATGTTCACGTCTTAGTACGGCCGTCATTTACCAGACACAACACACAGGGAGATGTTCACGTCTTTAGTACGGCCGTCAGACACAACACACAGGGAGATGTTCACGTCTTAGTACGGCCATCATTTACCAGACACAACACACAGGGAGATGTTCACGTCTTAGTACGGCCGTCATTTACCAGACACAACACACAGGAGATGTTCACGTCTTAGTACGGCCGTCATTTACCAGACACAACACACAGGGAGATGTTCACGTCTTAGTACGGCCGTCATTTACCAGACAACACACAGGGAGATGTTCACGTCTTAGTACGGCCGTCATTTACCAGACAACACACAGGGAGATGTTCACGTCTTAGTACGGCCGTCATTTACCAGACAACACACAGGGAGATGTTCACGTCTTAGTACGGCCGTTACCAGACACAACACACAGGGAGATGTTCACGTCTTAGTACGGCTCGTTACCAGACACAACACACAGGGAGATGTTCACGTCTTAGTACGGCCGTCATTTACCAGACAACACACAGGGAGATGTTCACGTCTTAGTACGGCCATTTACCAGACACAACACACAGGAGATGTTCACGTCTTAGTCACGGCCGTCATTTACCAGACACAACACACAGGGAGATGTTCACGTCTTAGTACGGCCGTCATTTACCAGACACAACACACAGGGAGATGTTCACGTCTTAGTACGGCCGTCATTTACCAGACAACAACACACACGGCCGTCATTTACCAGACAACACACAGGAGATGTTCACGTCTTAATACGGCCGTCATTTACCAGACACAACACACAGGGAGATGTTCACGTCTTAGTACGGCCGTTACCAGACACAACACACAGGGAGATGTTCACGTCTTAGTACGGCCGTTACCAGACACAACACACAGGAGATGTTCACGTCTTAGTACGGCCATTTACCAGACACAACACACAGGGAGATGTTCCGCGTCGGCCGTCATTTACCAGACACAACACACAGGGAGATGTTCACGTCTTAGTACGGCCGTCATTTACCAGACAACACACAGGGAGATGTTCACGTCTTAGTACGGCCGTCATTTACCAGACACAACACACAGGGAGATGTTCACGTCGTCGTCATTTACCAGACACAACACACAGGGAGATAGTACGGCACGTCAGTTTACCAGACACAACACACAGGGAGATGTTCACGTCTTAGTACGGCCGTCATTTACCAGACAACACACAGGGAGATGTTCACGTCTTAGTACGGCCGTCATTTACCAGACACAACACACAGGGAGATGTTCACGTCTTAGTACGGCCGTCATTTACCAGACACAACACACAGGAGATGTTCACGTCTTAGTACGGTCATTTACCAGACACAACACACAGGGAGATGTTCACGTCTTAGTACGGCCGTCATTTACCAGACAACACACAGGGAGATGTTCACGTCTTAACACAGGGAGGCCGTCATTTACCAGACACAACACACAGGGAGATGTTCACGTCTTAGTACGGCCATCATTTACCAGACACAACACACAGGGAGATGTTCACGTCTTAGTACGGCCGTCATTTACCAGACAACACACAGGGAGATGTTCACGTCTTAGTACGGCCGTCATTTACCAGACACAACACACAGGAGATGTTCACGTCTTAGTACGGCCGTCATTTACCAGACACAACACACAGGGAGATGTTCACGTCTTAGTACCCTCATTTACCAGACAACACACAGGGAGATGTTTACCAGACACAACACACAGGAGATGTTCACGTCTTAGTGCGGCCGTCATTTACCAGACAACCACAGGGAGATGTTCATTCGGCCGTCCAGACACAACACACAGGGAGATGTTCACGTCTTAGTACGGCCGTCATTTACCAGACAACACACAGGGAGATGTTCACGTCTTATACGGCCGTCATTTACCAGACACAACACACAGGGAGATGTTCACGTCTTAGTACGGCCGTCATTTACCAGACACAACACACAGGGAGATGTTCACGTCTTAGTACGGCCCCATTTACCAGACACAACACACAGGAGATGTTCACGTCTTAGTACGGCCGTTACCAGACACAACACACAGGGAGATGTTCACGTCTTAGTACGGCCGTCAGACAGACAACACACAGGGAGATGTTCACGTCTTAGTACGGCCGTCATTTACCAGACAACACACAGGGAGATGTTCACGTCTTAGTACGGCCGTCATTTACCAGACAACACACAGGGAGATGTTCACGTCTTAGTACGGCCGTCATTTACCAGACACAACACACAGGGAGATGTTCACGTCTTAAAAGTACGGCCATCATTTACCAGACAACACACAGGGAGATGTTCACGTCTTAGTACGGCCCTCATTTACCAGACAACACACAGGGAGATGTTCACGTCTTAGTACGGCCGTCATTTACCAGACAACACACAGGGAGATGTTCACGTCTTAGTACGGCCCTCATTTACCAGACACAACACACAGGGAGATGTTCACGTCTTAGTACGGCCGTCATTTACCAGACAACACACAGGAGATGTTCACGTCTTAGTACGGCCGTCATTTACCAGACAACACACAGGGAGATGTTCACGTCTTAGTACGGCCGTCATTTACCAGACAACACACAGGGAGATGTTCACGTCTTAGTACGGCCGTCATTTACCAGACACAACACACAGGGAGATGTTCACGTCTTAGTACGGCCATCATTTACCAGACACAACACACAGGGAGATGTTCACGTCTTAGTACGGCCCTCATTTACCAGACAACACACAGGGAGATGTTCACGTCTTAGTACGGCCGTCATTTACCAGACAACACACAGGGAGATGTTCACGTCTTAGTACGGCCCTCATTTACCAGACACAACACACAGGGAGATGTTCACGTCTTAGTACGGCCGTTACCAGACACAACACACAGGGAGATGTTCACGTCTTAGTACGGCCGTTACCAGACACAACACACAGGGAGATGTTCACGTCTTAGTACGGCCGTTACCAGACACAACACACAGGGAGATGTTCACGTCTTAGTACGGCCGTCACCAGACACAACACACAGGGAGATGTTCACGTCTTAGTACGGCCCTCATTTACCAGACACAACACAGGGAGATGTTCACGTCTTAGTACGGCCGTCATTTACCAGACAACACACAGGGAGATGTTCACGTCTTAGTACGGCCCTCATTTACCAGACAACACACAGGGAGGTTCCCTCATTTACCAGACACAACACACAGGGAGATGTTCACGTCTTAGTACGGCCATCATTTACCAGACAACACACAGGGAGATGTTCACGTCTTAGTACGGCCCTCATTTACCAGACAACACACAGGGAGATGTTCACGTCTTAGTACGGCCGTCATTTACCAGACACAACACACAGGGAGATGTTCACGTCTTAGTACGGCCGTCATTTACCAGACAACACACAGGGAGATGTTCACGTCTTAGTACGGCCCTCATTTACCAGACAACACACAGGAGATGTTCACGTCTTAGTACGGCCGTCATTTACCAGACAACACACAGGGAGATGTTCACGTCTTAGTACGGCCCTCATTTACCAGACACAACACACAGGGAGATGTTCACGTCTTAGTACGGCCGTTACCAGACACAACACACAGGAGATGTTCACGTCATGCGGCCGTTACCAGACACAACACACAGGGAGATGTTCACGTCTTAGTACGGCCCTCATTTACCAGACAACACACAGGGAGATGTTCACGTCTTAGTACGGCCGTCATTTACCAGACAACACACAGGGAGATGTTCACGTCTTAGTACGGCCCTCATTTACCAGACACAACACACAGGGAGATGTTCACGTCTTAGTACGGCCGTTACCAGACACAACACACAGGGAGATGTTCACGTCTTTACCAGACAGACACACACACAGGAGATGACGAGTACGGCCGTTACCAGACACAACACACAGGGAGATGTTCACGTCTTAGTACGGCTCATTTACCAGACACAACACACAGGGAGATGTTCACGTCTTAGTACGGCCCTCACCAGACACACACACAGGGAGATGTTCACGTCTTTACGGCCGTTCACCAGACACAACACACAGGGAGATGTTCACGTCTTAGTACGGCCATTTACCAGACAACACACAGGGAGATGTTCACGTCGTCGTTACCAGACACAACACACAGGGAGATGTTCACGTCTTAGTACGGCCGTTACCAGACACAACACACAGGGAGATGTTCACGTCTTAGTACGGCCCTCATTTACCAGACACACACAGGGAGATGTTCACGTCTTAGTACGGCCCTCATTTACCAGACAACACACAGGGAGATGTTCACGTCTTAGTACGGCCCTCATTTACCAGACAACACACAGGGAGATGTTCACGTCTTGAGTCGTCTTAGAACGGCCGTTACCAGACACAACACACAGGGAGATGTTCACGTCTTAGTACGGCCGTCATTTACCAGACACACACAGGAGATGTTCACGTCTTAGACGGCCCTCATTTGCAGACAACACACAGGAGATGTTCACGTCTCCCTACGGCCCTCATTTCAGACAACACACAGGAGATGTTCACGTCTTAGTCGGCCTGTCATTTACCAGACACAAGCACACAGGGAGATGTTCACGTCTTAGTACGGCCCTCATTTACCAGACACAACACACAGGAGATGTTCACGTCTTAGTACGGCCGTTACCAGACACAACACACAGGGAGATGTTCACGTCTTAGTGGTGGCCGTTACCAGACACAACACACAGGGAGATGTTCACGTCTTGGACGGCCGTTACCAGACACAACACACAGGGAGATGTTCACGTCTTTTACGGTGTTACCAGACACAACACACAGGGAGATGTTCACGTCTTAGTACGGCCGTCACCAGACACAACACACAGGGAGATGTTCACGTCTTAGTACGGCCCTCATTTACCAGATACAACACAGGGAGATGTTCACGTCTTAACGGCCGTCATTTACCAGACAACACACAGGGAGATGTTCACGTCTTTCCTTGTCATTTACCAGACAACACAGGGAGATGTTAGTAGGAAGTATGGCCGTCATTTAGCAGACACGCACACAGGGAGATGTTCACGTAGGAGAAATGCTCGGCCGTTACCAGACACACACACAGGGAGATGTTCACGACCTTGAAGCAGCCGTTACCAGACAAACACAGGGAAAACATTCAGTTCCAACAACACAGGGGAGATGTTCACGTCCCTCCGTTACCAGACACAACACACAGGAGATGTTCACATTCAGTACGGCCGTTCCAGACAGACACACAGGGAGATGTTCACGTCTTAGTACGGCCCTCATTTACCAGACACAACACAGGGAGATGTTCACGTCAGACGGCCGTCATTTACCAGACAACACACAGGAGATGTTCCGTCTTAGTACGGCCCATTTACCAGACAACACACAGGGAGAGGGGGGTTCACGTCTTGTGTACGTCTTAGAACGGCCGTTACCAGACACAACACACAGGGAGATGAAGGGGCCGTCATTTACCAGACAACACACAGGGAGAACATTCAGTTCCAGACAGAGGGGAGGAGGGGTTCACGTCTTAGCAACGGCTGAAACATTTCAGAGACAACACAGGGGAGATGGAGGGGTCCCTCATTTACCAGACAACACACAGGGAAACGTCATACGGCCCTCATTTACCAACACAACACACAGGGAGGGTCCGTCCCTTCTAACACTGAAACATTCAGTTCCAACAGAGGGGATGGGAGGGGTCCCAGACCTTCTACACACAGGGAAACATTCAGTTCCAGACACAACACAGGGGGAGGGAGGGGTCCCTCCCTTCCAACACAACATTCACAACAGAGGGAGATGTTCATCGTGCGTTACGGCCGTCACCAACACACAGGAGAAACGAAACCTTTCGGAGGGAGATGTTCACGAGGGGCCCTCCCAGACAACACTGAAACATTCAGTCATTTACCAGACACAACAGAGGGGAGGGAGGGGTTCACGTCCTACCAGACACAACACACAGGGAGATGTTCACGTCTTAACGGCCGTCATTTACAGACACAACAGTTTCCACAGAATATTTGCAGTGTGTCCCTGTGCAACATGTCATTCAGTTCCAACAGAGTGGTGAGGGGTCCCTCCTTCCTAACACTGAAACATTCAGTTCCAACAGAGGAGGAGGGGTCCCTCCTTCTAACACTGAGTTCCAACAGAGGGGGATAGCCCTGAACATTCAGTTCCAACAGAGGGGAGGGGGGTCCCTCCTTCTAACACTGAAACATTCAGGCCCAAGAGGAGGAGGGAGGACCTCGTGGTGGAGGGGGGTCCTCCTTTCTAACACTGAAACATTCAGTTCCAACAGATGTTGACAGGGAGGGGTCCCTCACTTAAGACTGAAACATTCAGTTCCAACAGAGGAGGAAGGAGGGGTCCTCCTGTCTCCAACACTGAAACTGAGTTCCAGCTTTTTCCTTGTGTTCCCATTCCGATAAGTGAATGAATACTAGGGGAGGAGGGGTCCCGCCAAAAGATCCGATTAGGAAACATTCTTCCAACAGGGGTGCCAAGACCTCTGAAGCAGCCATCAGTGCTGGAAACACTAAAACATTCAGTTCCAACAGAGGGGGAGGGAGGGGTCCCTCCCTTCTAACACTGAAACATTCAGTTCCAACAGAGGGGAAGGGAGGGGTCCCTCCCTTCTAACACTGAAACTGCCCCGGGTGTTCAAACACACATAATCGTCACTGGCATGAGTCATGACATGTATATTACGAGTCGAAGCCTTTTGTTTTCAGGGATGGTTACTGATACAGTTTACTGAAAAAGTTTCGGTGTGGCGGTTTGGTCATCAACAGGACAACCCGGTTTCATCATTGCCCAATGATACGAGACATTTCCCACAGTACTTAGTGAAACCAGATTTCCATGGCTCAGTTGGAGCATGTTTCATTTCTGAATAGATCCCATACGGTCTGCGTTAGAATGACAATGGTCTCTTCTCTTCCCCCGTAGGAGTTGATCGACTACCTGCGGTCCCACTCCCACAGTGCTATCTACGCCACCTCCATGTCCCCTCCTGTGTCCCAACAGATCATCACGTCTATGAAGATTATCATGGGGGAGGACGGTACCACTCTGGGTGAGTTTACACAGCCAGCCTCCCTCAGCTGGGAGGAAACACACTGTGTAGCTGAAATAGAACTAGTTATTATCCCAAATCCTGCAATCATTAACACATATCAAGAAGCTGATTTAAACAGCACGATCATTACACAGGTGCACCTTGTGCTGGGGGACAATAAAAGGCCACTCTAAAATGTGCTGTTTTGTCACAAAACACAATGTCACAGATGTCTCCGGTTTTGAGGGAGTTTGCAACTGGCATGCTGACTGCAGGAATGTCCACCAGAGCATTTTCCAGATCATTTAATGTCCATTACTCCACCATAAGCCTCCTCCAACTTCATTTTCTGAGAATTTGTCAGTACGTACAACCGACCTCACAGCCACAGACCACGTGTAATCACGCCAGCCCAGGACCTCAACATCCGGCTTCTTCACCTGAGGGATCGTCAGGGAGGGGTGTTGAGGAGTATTTCTGTCTAAAATAAAACCTGTTTTGTGGGGAAAAACTCATTCTGATTGGCTGGGCCTGGCTCCACAGTGGGTGGGTCTAAGTCCTCCCAGGCTCACCCGTGGCTGTGCCCCCCTGCCCAGTCATGTGAAATCCATAGATTAGGGCCAAATTAATGTATTTCAATTCACTGATTTCCTTAAATGATCTCTAATTCAGCAAAATATTTTAAATTGTTGCATTATATATTGGTTCAGTATACTGCACATGCAGTGCATTCAGAAAGTATTCAGACCCCTTGACTTTCTCCTCATTTTGTTACATTCCAGCCTTATTCTAAAATGTTTTTTTTTTTTATCCTCATCAATCAACACACAATCCCCCGAAATGACAAAGCGAAAACAGTTTATTAAAAATCAACAGAAACACCTTATTTAAACAAGTATTCAGACCCTTTGCTACGAGACTTAATTGAGCTCAGGTGAATCCTGTTTCCATTGATCATCCTTGAGACGTTTATACAACTTGATTGGAGTCAACCTGTGGTAAATTCAATTGATTGGCCATGATTTGAAAAGGCGCACACACCTGTCTATATAAGGTCCCACAGTTGACAGCGCATGTCAGAGTAAAAACCAAGCCATGATTGTGTTGAGGCATAGTTCTGGGGAAGGGTACCAAAACATTTCTGCAGCATTGAAGGTCCCCAAGAACAGTGGCCTCCATTCTTAAATGGAAGAAGTGTGTAACCACCAAGACTCTTCCTAGAGCTGGCCGCCCGGCCAAACTGAGCAATCAGGGGAGAAGGGCCTTGGTCCGGGAGGTGACCAAGAACCCAGTGGTCACTCTAACAAAGCTCTAGAGTTCCTCTGTGGAGATGAGAGAACCTTCCAGAAGGACAACCATCTCTGCAGCACTGCAACAATCAGGCCTTTATGGTTGAATGGCCAGAGGGAAGCCACTCCTCACTAAAAGGCACATGACAGCCCACTTGGAGTTTGCCAATTGTGACATAAAGACTCTCAGACCAAGAGAAACAAGATTCTCTGGTCTGATGAAACCAAGATTGAAATCTTTGGCCTGAATGCCAAGCGTCACGTCTGGAGGAAACCTGGCAACATCCCTACGGTGAAGCATGATGTTGGCAGCATCATGCTGTGGAGATATTTTTCAGTGGCAGGGACTGGGAGACTAGTCAGGATCGAGGGAAAGATGAACAGAGAAAAGTGCAGAGATCCTTGATGAAAACCTGCTTCAGTGCTCAGGACCTCAGACTGGGGCAAAGGTTCACCTTCCAACAGGACAACAACCCTAAGCGCACAGCAAGGCAATGCAGGAGTGGCTTCGGGACAAGTATCTGAATATCCTTGAGTGGCCCAGCCAGAGTCCAGATTTGAACCCGATCGAAGAACTCTGGAGAGACCTGAAAATAGCTGTGCAGCGACGCTCCCCAACCAACCTGACAGAGCTTGAGAGGATCTTCAGAGAATAATAGGAGAAACTCCCCAAATACAGGTGTGCCCCAGAAGACTCGAGGCTGTAATCGCTGCCAAAGGTGCTTCAACAAAGTACTGAGTAAATAGTCTGAATACTAATGTAAATGTGATATTTACATTTTTTTTATTTATAATAAATTAGCAAAAATGTCCGTCTGCTTTTGCTTTGTCATTATGGGGTATTGTGTGTAGATTAGCTGTAACATAACAAAATGTGGAATAAGTCAAGGGGTCTGAATACTTTCCGAATGCATTGTATCTACCTCAACTACTGCTGAACATTAACTACGGTATTGGCACTGACCCTGTAAAACCTGATTCCATCATCAATACTTAATCATCAGGAGTTGAATTTGCTCCAAAGGGTTGATGATGATGGCTATACACAAGGTTTTCACTTGCGTTAGGCCGTGCCTGGTACAGCACAGTGTCATTACCACCAGTAACCACAAGGTGGCAGTACAGACCTGGAAAGCATTACTGACTTCTGACTAAATTCAGTTTTTCTGTGAGCAAGAATCAATGAAGGAAAAACACAGTTTACATTGATAAAAAAAATATGCACTTAAAATACAATTAGCTGTGTGTGGATTCTTCCAAACTAAAACTTAATACGAATATAAAATTCCATAGCTGTTGAGTCCTCTGATTGAACTGTACTTAAAAACTAGTGAAAGTTGGGTCTCCTGTCTGGTCCATCTGTAGAACACAATCTCATATCTTCAACCTGAGTGCTGTCATCAGGTGCAGTGGAGTTGACGGTCACTCCTACACACACTGTACAGCAAACATCAGGAACCAGCTCAGCCCATCCAGAGTGTATCTATCCCCCTCTCGTTAACACCAGGCTGGGTTAAAACCTCCAGTCAGTCCTCTGCTTCCCTCAGGGCTCTGAGTGAACTGGTAGTATGGACTTTCCCCACATGGCTTCATGGCTTTCAGGTGTGTGTGTGTGTGGCTTCCATCTGTGTACAAAGCGACGTGCCACTGTGGATTAGAGTTCTCTCAGGAGTTCACTATGCTCACACACACACACACAGCCTAAACCCAGCGAGGGTCCGGGTCACTCCAGGATTATGTTATTCTGACAGGGAGGTTCCTCCTGTTCCTACCTAGATAGTTGCAAAAAAACACAGATCTCGGATCAGATTACCCTATAGTCAACCTTAACAGTAACCACTGGAGGATGAAAACATATCTGATCCTGTTCCAGTGGATTGGGACAAAGTACAGAACTGATGTCTCTGCACCACTATCTCAATGGTCCAGACCAGTCTCTGACAGACACAAAGACATGGATATGGCTGATCTCACAGTCTTGACCTAATCACTTGATAGTTTTCTCAAGAAAGAGAAATGTTGGGAGTTTTATTGTTCAAAGCCTCATATGTGTTGGAAATTCTAGCCTTTGAAGTTACTGCCATGGCTAGGAGAGGTAGTGAGGCAAGGTCGCTAGGCGAGGTGGTGAGGCTAGGTCGCTAGGCGAGGTGGTGAGGCTAGGCCGCTAGGCGAGGTGGTGAGGCTAGGTCGCTAGGCGAGGTGGTGAGGCTAGGTCGCTAGGCGAGGTGGTGAGGCTAGGTCGCTAGGCGAGGTGGTGAGGCTAGGTCGCTAGGCGAGGTGGTGAGGCTAGGTCGCTAGGCGAGGTGGTGAGGCTAGGTCGCTAGGCGAGGTGGTGAGGCTAGGTCGCTAGGCGAGGTGGTGAGGCTAGGTCGCTAGGCGAGGTGGTGAGGCTAGGTCGCTAGGCGAGGTGGTGAGGCTAGGCCGCTAGGCGAGGTGGTGAGGCTGAATGTTTTGGTCATAGTGTTGAGTGACTGGGTTTCACATCTCAGCCAAGGTTACCCATCATACTCTCATTACACAACCAGAATGACTTTCTCTGGTTTGTAGTCAATTGTCTGCATAGGAAAGAAAACTAAAATACATATTTAATCTCTGGATGGGACGGGGAACAGTATTACATATTTAATCTCTGGATGGGACGTGGAACAGTATTACATATTTAATCTCTGGATGGGAAGGGGAACAGTTACACATTTAATCTCTGGATGGGACGGGGAACAGTATTACATATTTAATCTCTGGATGGGACGGGGAACAGTTTATTACATATTTAATCTCTGGATGGGAAGGGGAACAGTTTATTACATATTTAATCTCTGGATGGGACGGGGAACAGTTACACATTTAATCTCTGGGTGGGACGGGGAACAGTATTACATATTTAATCTCTGGATGGGACGGGAACAGTTACATATTTAATCTCTGGATGGGACGGGGAACAGTATTACATATTTAATCTCTGGATGGGAAGGGGAACAGTATTACATATTTGATCTCTGGATGGGACGGGGAACAGTTACATATTTAATCTCTGGATGGGACGGGGAACAGTATTACATATTTAATCTCTGGATGGGAAGGGGAACAGTATTACATATTTAATCTCTGGATGGGAAGGGGAACAGTATTACATATTTAATCTCTGGATGGGAAGGGGAACAGTATTACATATTTAATCTCTGGATGGGAACAGTATTACATATTTAATCTCTGGATGGGACGGGGAACAGTCAGGACATCAATTTAAAAGGAATGTGAAACAAGTGGAAAACAATCCCTCCTGAGAAAACCCCCCTCTTTTTTTCAGTGTATATCACTCTTCAGTTCTCGCAGAATGGTTGTGAATTCCTGGGATCAAGAATAAAATACGTCTGTGTGAATTGTTGTTCCTTTTGAAGCTGTATGTTTCTGTCTCTAAATGAAATGGCAGCTGAAGTCACCCATTACCCAGGCCTAGTGAACAGGCAGGTACTAGGCTCTAAGGCCTAAGAGAGGTCGCCCGCGTGCCAGCCTGGTTCTGCTCTCTAAATGAAATGGCAGCTGAAGTCACCCATTACCCAGGCCTAGTGAACAGGCAGGTACTAGGCTCTAAGGCCTAAGAGAGGTCGCCCGCGTGCCAGCCTGGTTCTGCTCTCTAAATGAAATGGCAGCTGAAGTCACCCATTACCCAGGCCTAGTGAACAGGCAGGTACTAGGCTCTAAGGCCTAAGAGAGGTCGCCCGCGTGCCAGCCTGGTTCTGCTCTCTAAATGAAATGGCAGCTGAAGTCACCCATTACCCAGGCCTAGTGAACAGGCAGGTACTAGGCTCTAAGGCCTAAGAGAGGTCGCCCGCGTGCCAGCCTGGTTCTGCTCTCTAAATGAAATGGCAGCTGAAGTCACCCATTACCCAGGCCTAGTGAACAGGCAGGTACTAGGCTCTAAGGCCTAAGAGAGGTCGCCCGCGTGCCAGCCTGGTTCTGCTCTCTTGCCAGCTCCTCATGGGATTGACAATGGAGTAGTAATAAACTAAAACCCATCAGGTGACAAGGGAGGGTCTGGAATAGAGGGCGTGACCAATAGTCCTTTAAAGGGTGTGGTTTACCTGTTTAATTGTTTTACTGGTTAATGGTTGTAATCACTAATGGTTTAACAGGTTTTTACTAATGGGTTTACAGGTTAATGGATTAAATAGGGAATGCTTTCATTTTGTTTCCAGGTGTGGTTCGTCTGAGGCAGCTGTCAGAGAACACTACGTATTTCAGGAGGAAACTCAGAGAGATGGGCTTCATCATCTATGGCAACGATGACTCTCCTGTTGTACCCATGATGCTCTACATGCCCGCCAAGATCGGGTAGGTCTGGTAATGGCTAGTTAGAGATGTTTACCAGAACACAAACAAAACACCAAGACAGACTAGGTTTTATCAGTCCGTCGCGTAACATCTTGGTCAACTCACACAGTTTTAGACTAAATAACCACGGTGATCAGATTGTTTCTGTTCACTTTCCTCTGACACGATCAACATGGCATTCCTCAGTCAGTCACAGAATAAGCAGATTGTTCACACATTGGTCACATGTTCTCTAACCCCGCTCTGTGATTGGTTTTCTCTCAGGGCGTTCGGTAGGGAGATGTTGAAGAGGAACATTGGGACGGTGGTGGTTGGCTTTCCGGCCACGCCCATCATAGAGTCCAGGGCCAGGTTCTGTGTGTCTGCTGCCCACACCAGAGATATTTTGGACACGGTGAGACAACCAATCATGGACTAGAGTCAAAGGACTCCCCCCCCCACCCCCCCATACTCAATAGGATATTTTGTCTCTCTCACTCAATGGGATATTTTGTCTCTCTCACTCAATAGGATATTTTGTCTCTCTCACTCAATAGGATATTTTGTCTCTCTCACTCAATAGGATATTTTGTCTCTCTCTCACTCAATAGGATATTTTGTCTCTCTCTCACTCAATAGGATATTTTGTCTCTCTCACTCAATAGGATATTTTGTCTCTCTCTCTCTCAATAGGATATTTTGTCTCTCTCACTCAATAGGATATTTTGTCTCTCTCACTCAATAGGGTTTGTGTTCATCACTAGTTATATTCTATTCAACTCTCTGAGATGTTAGTATGGGATGGAAGGAGAAGAAACTGCATTTGAGTATTGAGATGCACCTCAAGTCTCTGTGGTCCTAGAATTGGGTCCAGTTCAATTGATGGGAATGTTGTCTATACGTTGTATATCAGTGGTTAGATTGTATGGTGAAGACAGCGTCATCCCTTTTAATAGCTGAAAGAATCCCTCCACATCTCTTCAAAGCAGTGGGACTGACTGCCACTTCCCCAGTGTTGAGTCAGTCAAGCCTGGCTTCTGACTTTCATGGCTGATGTGCTGCTGGTGTGGAAGACCGGAAAGGCATTTCAATATGTGCTTTATTAGAGAGGGTGAGAGGGTTCAGAAAATATTTTCCTTTCAAATACTTAAACTGGGCTCAATAGAGTTTGCCTGGCGCAATGGAACCAACAATCGTCCCATAATTAGCAACCCCACCCGTCTGGTACACCCAGGCAGGCTCAATCACGTCTACAACATGTTTTGGGAGAACACCTATTGTTTGAACCCAGGTGTGGGTGGGAGACCTGGAAGGATGACAGCACAGGCCATTACTATGGTGGATCAGCGAGCTCAGACACTTTTATTTAAGGAGTGTTGTCTGACCAAGGACAGTCCATCTTTTTGATGAGTGGGTCAACACTGTTTTTAATAGTCCGCTTCACTTGTTGAAATGTATGAAGACACTTTTTTCCTCTCTTTACAAAGTTCAGAGAAGGTATGAAACAAAGAAAGTGGAGAAAGATAGATTGTTTCCAAGGGGGTTGCGGACCGATGGTATTGCAGGGCCGATAACGTCTCCTGAGGTATGTGGTGTAGTTTTAGCTCTAGTTGTGTATTCTTTGTTCACCCTTACGCATTTATCTTCACTAACAGTTTCATCAGGTGAATTTCAGGGTTCAGCAACCCTCACAATGCTGTAAGAAACCCCCACCCCCCCCATCTCAATCTCCTGGGTCAGCAGGAAATACTCCTGCTTCTTATGCTCAACATTCTGCTGTTGATCTTGATGTTGTATAGCTTCTCATTTCTCCACAGTAGAGGATTCTGCTTCTGAGACCAAATGGAATCCATCCAGCTCTCTCTCTCTCTCTCATACTGTTGTTGATGTTGAGTAGCTTCTCATTTCTCCATTTGTTGTTTAATCTTCTCTCCTGTCTTCCCCAGGCGTTGGAGGCCATCAGTGAGGTAGGAGATATATTACAGCTGAAGTATTCTAGACACCAGAGACGTCCTCATCTCCCCTCCTCCCTGGGTTCATGGTCCTCTGAGGAGAGTCTGCTCCAGGAGCCCAGCCACGTCAAGCCTTCTGTCATGTAACTAACTGAAATTGCCTACACTGGTGTAGGGTCAAGTTGCCTCTAGATGCTGATCTTTTGTCAGTTTAGAATTTTTCCCCACTAATAGTTAATGTTAGGATTGGGGGATGGAAAGCTGATCCTAGATCTGTACCTAAGTGAAACTTCACCAGGTCTGAACAGTCACCATGTGCCCAGAGGGTTTTCTTAATGCATCTTAACTTATTGTGACTTCATTTTTTTGAGTTTGTACCTTAATGTTGAGTCTTAAATATGTCTTTGTGCATTATGGGGTCTTCCAATGCAATAATAACAAGATTACATTGACATTGTAGTAATTTAGAAGACTCTTATCCAGAGCCACTTACTGGAGCACCTTGCTCAACGGCACATTGACAGCTTTTTCACTGATTCGGCTCAGGGATTCGAACCAGCTACCTTTTAGCTTACAGACCCAACACTTTAAACCAATAGGCTTCCTGCTGCGTTTCTTAAATGTATTTTCAGCTTTTAAGATGGGTTTTAATATTAAAATATACAGTACCACTTGTTTGGTTACACCAATGGTTGGTTACTGGCAGGAGTTATATAACAGACAAAGTTAATAAATAATATATATCATTCCTTACGTTAGTAGGGCACTAAATATAGGCCTTCATATCACATGGGGTACATCAAGTGTCAACCTTTTATTTTTTACATTTTATTTAACTTAAACCTTTCCACTCTAATCAGTGTTTTATACTTGAATATTGTCATTGGGTCCTTTCTCTAACCACATATATGTATTGTACATTATCTACTGTTTATACTGTAAATTAACATGTGAACATCTTCTTTGACTTAACATCGTAGCTAGTCACCAATCACAGAGCTGCTTTCCATGAGTAGTCCTAGCTCTCTCTGTAATCTACGTATCACACCTGGCTCATGTTCATTAGGGCACGTCTCTGCCAAAACAAGCATTTCTTATTGGACAAGCCCTGGTAGTCCCTCCCAGTTTCAGTTAGTTTTGTTCCATTTTGTGCCTAATGAACACGACTTTGTTCCAAAAAGATCCGTTGAAATATTTAGAATAGTAGGGGGGGGGGGTCCCTTTGAAGAGCCGACCATGTTGTGAATGTTTTATTTTCTATCATATTTTTCAGCCTTTTAACATTTAGTGTTCTTTACACCTGTGCTGGAATAACTTGAACTCATATGTCTTAAACATTTTGAACAGAGTCTCTTTAACGTATCCATGAATGAAGATTCTCTAATACTGCTATAGGATAAATAAGAGCCAGGTCGTGTTGTGTGTTTCTTAGGATCGGCTTCCTGGAATAGAAAATGCATATATTTCAATGGAGATTCTTGCCTTCATCTGTGTGCGGGAAACTGCCCGTTACTGAAGACACATGTCATGTGAATATCTAACTGTATATCTGAACCTAAGTGCTTATTCTATTATTAAACAACCCAGCGCTGATGTCTTCTTCCTGAACAATGACACGCTGGGTGTAATGTAACCACACTGTCTATCTGTACGTATGACCATGCTGCATCCTAACCGTGCTTCTCTGATGTACAGATATGTCCTTATTTGGAAACCCCTTCCTATGGATACCCTCTTTATAAGGTATTATAAGTGCATCCATAATGCCTTATGAGCTATGTATATTGCATTATACTGCCTTATGAGCTATGTATATTGCATTATAATGCACAAAATAGGTTTAATACATGACGTTTTTCTATTTATTGCAAATTCCCTATAGTATTTCATTCTGCCTTGTTTTGGGGAAGATGTTTCTAATATAATATCTCTGACATGTCTTCAGTGCTAGTACTACTGATGGGCATTGGAAATGCAAAGATGATGTAGCCTCACTGAAATGACGGGCTTTACGGCTGGCTAACGGCGGGCTTTACGGCTGGCTAACGGCGGGCTTTACGGCTGGCTAACGGCGGGCTTTACGGCTGGCTAACGACAGGCTAACGGCGGGCTTTACGGCTGGCTAACGGCGGGCTTTACGGCTGGCTAACGGCGGGCTTTACGGCTGGCTAACGGCGGGCTTTACGGCTGGCTAACGACAGGCT
Source organism: Oncorhynchus nerka (assembly GCF_034236695.1). NCBI lineage: Eukaryota > Metazoa > Chordata > Actinopteri > Salmoniformes > Salmonidae > Oncorhynchus > Oncorhynchus nerka. The sequence goes on along the minus strand of NC_088408.1, from coordinate 12,440,974 downwards.
AACGACGGGCTTTACGGCTGGCTAACGACGGGCTTTACGGCTGGCTAACGGCTGGCTAACGACGGGCTTTACGGCTGGCTAACGGCGGGCTTTACGGCTGGCTAACGGCGGGCTTTACGGCTGGCTAACGACTGCTTGGTTTGAAGGAAGCGTCTTTACCGCCGACTGTCTCACAGTGATTCTTCTTATCTGATATGACATTCCAGAATTAGCTGGTTTTGTTTTGGCTGGCTTGTATATTTGTTATTTTATTTTGTGTAAATTATATATTTGATTTTCAATGGGACAACCTATGGGTCATTTCAAGTGTAATATTGTGGTAAGTCAAATATCCGGTTTGTAGTTGAGGTGTGTGAGTGTAGAAATGTATCGAACAGAACTGAGGCTAGCACTGTGATCATTCCACCACTACAAGCTCCTTTTAAACTATCTCTTGACATTTTAAAGTGTCTAGAACTTGTTTAACAGTAAAACTGAAACCTTGTTGATTCTGCATTGTATTTAGTTCAAGCTGGGTGAGTCCATGTAGTTAGTCTCTCTTAGTGCCATTCGGGACCCTTTTTCCTATAGTGTACTACTTTTAACCACAGCCTTAGTCAAAAGTAGTGCACTATATAGGCAATGGGGCACAATTTGGGATGCCTGCTCCGTATCCTGTTCCCATCTCTATTGAGACAGGATGTGATTGCTGATATCCAGCAACATGATCTCAGGAAGGCTTTTTACATTTCTACAAAGCAAATAACATTTAGCTTCATATGTCATTAATCACTGGCCCATTTTTTTTAAAGTAAATGTGTTTTTAAAATGAAAAGATTAAAAAGTTCTTTGATGTAAAATGACATTGTTTAACCAGCAATGGGAGAGATTTGTGAACTGACCTACTATGTACGCGGCTGTATAAATCCTGTATGTTATCAGTAGGCTTTTACCTTGCCAAGTTCAATGTTTGGAGATAGTCAGGGTTGAAAGATAAACCATTTGAGGTTTTTGAAGCAATGGTGTGTGTTAAACCGTGCTGTTGGAAACGGTGCTGAGATTAAATCTGTCTTTGTTTGTATCAAGCTCTAGGTTAGCTTTGTCTTTTGGCAAAGGTCTATATACATACGCACGATGTGTAATGTCATCTATCGGAAAGTCTTTACAGAATGAATACCATTAAATGACTTACAACCTGTTTGTATCTTAAAGAAGACATCTCTTGATTTATTCCGTTTTATTTGTTACACACACTAACCTATAGAGAAATGTATCTATCACTATGACTAACACCAACATCTGTATGTCTAATGAAAATGATAGAACAAATGATTTGTTCTATCCTTCTCATTGTTGAGTTAAGCAAATATAGGCATCTCTCATTGGAAAAAAAACACCTACCTGTATGACTCAACATATCCTATTTAACATTGTTAGTCCGTCCCAAAAATGTCTCCAGTCACTTTTATGTTCTTTCCTTGAGCTGTTAATTTTTTAAATACACCCCCCCCCTCTGTTCTGTCTTAACATCTGTGGATATTTACCTATTATTCTGAGAACAAATGTGGTCACGATCTGTCTAGATGCATTCCACACACAACTCATTTGTAGTCAATTTAGAACTGTACAACTCACTGTAGATGCGCCTGCTTCGATGGGGCCAGAAGCCAAGCTTTTATTACGAGTCTGAATGGCAACAATGCAAGAAGCTGTCGTGTGGGGAAATGTAGGTGGCTCTTTTCATCTAGTTTTTATCTTGTTCGACAGCTCAGACATGCATCGCATGTGGCAAGGACTACAGACTATCACACCCAAAAAATACAAATGCAGCTGTGTGGTGCCCACTGAAGCCTTCCTCCCAGCCAAACTTAACACATTCTGTGCTCGCTTCGAGGCAGACAATACTGAGCCATTCAGGAAGACTCCCGCTGCTCTTGACGTCTAGGTGCTTTCGCTATCCGAGGCTTATGTGAGGAAAATGCTCAGAGTGAATACTCACAAAGCCGCTGGCACCCAGAGTGTGTGCTGACCAGCTTGCAGGCGTATTCTCCGCTATCTTCTCAGACCCAATCCAATTAGCCTACCGCTCCAACAGAACCATGGAAGATGCCATTTCCATCACACGGTCGTAACACATCTGGACAAGAGGAACACCTATTTGAGATTGCTGTTCATTGACTACAGTTCAGCATTCAACACTATTGTTCCCTCCAAGCTCGTCACCAAGCTCAGAGCCCTGGGTCTGGATACCACCCTCTGTAACGGGATCCTGGACTTCCTGAAGGGCAGACCACAGGCTGTGAGGATTGGCAACAACAACATGGACTCTTTAATACAGGGTTGGTGACGACACCACGGTTGTAGGCCTGATAACCAACAATGATGAGTCAGCCTATAGGGAGAAGGTAAGTGAACTGTCATAGTGGTGTCATGACAACAACCTCTCCCTCAATGTCAAACGAAGAAAGCAGGGGGAGACGTGCCCCGATCCACATCAATAGAGCGTCACAAGTTAAGTTCTGACCCTAGTTCTGCACCGACAACATCATCACGTCTTGTCGAGAGGGTACAACAGCATCTCTACTCGGCATGCCACCTCTGGTCCTCTCCAAATACTACCGCTGCACCACCCCATCCAGGACATCACTGGTACCGTGCCCCCCCCCCCAAATCCAGGACATCACTGGAAACGGTGCCTTAGGAAGGCACGCAGTATCATCAAGGACCCCATACACCCTGGCCACGAGCTGTTCTCTACCTTAACCATCGGGCAGATGGTATCGGAGCATGAGGTCTGATACCGACAGGCTCAGAGACAGTTTCTATCTAAAAAGTACATTATTTCCTTTAGGAATGTAGTGAAGTACAGGTCATAAACAGTTAAAAATATAAATGATAAAGTACAGATACTACTAAATAGTACTTTAAAGTATTTTTGCTTAAGTACTTTACACCACTGCCTGTGAGGGTATATGGACAGACATGATTATGCAGTAGAACAACCCTGAAAACAGATTGATGGCCTTGATGCTGTCTGTGAATCAATGGAGATGTGATGTTTCCTTCCCAACCTGTAGCATCTTGCTTCCACAACCCTATCATGGTTATAGGTTCACCGTGTGCATCCCTGCCAGTTGATAATGCCCTTAATTAAGACAGAGAGCTGAGTCCCTGTGATTCTATAGTAAGAATGTATCGGTCTAAGAAGTGTTAGTTCTGCCGGGTTCTCCAAATCTGTGTTGAACTGTAAAAACAAATTGATGTCATCTGTAGAACACCGTTGATGAAGAAAATGGAGTCAACATCCGAATCCTGTTGATCCATGGTGTTTAAGATAATCTAATAATGTAAGCAGTTTGAACACACGAGTAAAATTATAGTAAAATTAGACATATCCATGTGTGATTGAATCAGGGTGGAAAGTTAAATCCTGATTCCTATTAATCCACATAGTGATGACGTCACAAATTACGACTACCTTTTGAGGGACACACATCAGTGGTTCTATACTTGAGAAACACACTGTCAAATTGAACTGGTCAATGAAGTTCATAAGCTTGACTAATACACATCTGAAGCTTCTAATGTGTCCCAGAATGAACTTTTATTTTCAAAGAAACCTTGTCTCCAGTGTAGATCTCATCTCAATGTTCTACTCCATCATTTTCCAATCCTCCCCTCTTCCTAACAAAATCAACACCGACAGACCAGTTCCTCTTTGATCCAATCCCTTTGTTTGTATCCAACACTGGAGATAGAGGAGCTCTGGGTAATAAACACGTCATAAAAACATTCTGCCGGTTCTAATATGGAGGAAGTTTGTCTGTTTTGTCTCCAATTGAAAGCAGATTGCAGCTCTACATGTGCTAAGGCTGGGGATCATTCAATCTCTATGGGTTCAGCTTTGTAAGATCAGTCAGCGGGCCTGGATGGTCCTGGTTAAGGTACATCAAATGGAAAAACAAAGTCTGCTTCTCTCCTTGGCTGTCTAGCTGGAACCCTGAGAGAGATACTGAGGGCGCCCTTCACTGATCAGGCTCTTGTGAAAACATTACATTTGGTAATGATGCTACTCTGAGTAAAAACGCAGGCCTGTCAAAGTTCGCTAATGTGTTTTTGTAATGTAGTGGATGAGTAGAGGCCTAGTGGGAGTTGAGGGAAGTCAGCCACACAGAGAAACAGAACATTGGGCATTAATAGAGGCCTAGTGGGAGTTGAGGGAAGTCAGCCACACAGAGAAACAGAACATTGGGCATTAATAGAGGCCTAGTGGGAGTTGAGGGAAGTCAGCCACACAGAGAAACAGAACATTGGGCATTAATAGAGGCCTAGTGGGAGTTGAGGGAAGTCAGCCACACAGAGAAACAGAACATTGGGCATTAATAGAGGCCTAGTGGGAGTTGAGGGAAGTCAGCCACACAGAGAAACAGAACATTGGGCATTAATAGAGGCCTAGTGGGAGTTGAGGAAGTCAGCCACACAGAGAAACAGAACATTGGGCATTAATAGAGGCCTAGTGGGAGTTGAGGGAAGTCAGCCACACAGAGAAACAGAACATTGGGCATTAATAGAGGCCTAGTGGGAGTTGAGGGAAGTCAGCCACACAGAGAAACAGAACATTGGGCATTAATAGAGGCCTAGTGGGAGTTGAGGGAAGTCAGCCACACAGAGAAACAGAACATTGGGCATTAATAGAGGCCTAGTGGGAGTTGAGGGAAGTCAGACACACAGAGAAACAGAACATTGGGCATTAGTAGAGGCCTAGTGGGAGTTGAGGGAAGTCAGCCACACAGAGAAACAGAACATTGGGCATTAATCATTTTGCTACTTTTACATTTTGTTCTGAACTTTCAAGAAGAGCTACAAGTCAGAATGTCACAGTACCTTTACACCCGCTGTATTCTGTTCTGTTGATTTGACATCAATGTGTGTAAACTGGACTGAATAAGTGTAACAGTATAAGTGGTCACCAAACTACGGCCCGCGGGCCGGATACGGCTCGTCAGCACATTTGGCCCGGCCCTCTGAACAATACCAGAGACGCTATCGATTTTTTTTCCTATTTGGCCTCCAGAAAAAAAATCCTAGGCCCGGCCCTGTCAAAGAGAGAACGGAATAATGGCGAAAAGGTTAGGTAAGAGAAAAATTGATTCAGAATGCAGGGTGTTTAACCTGCAGTGGACAAACTTTTTTTTTTTGTTCAATGCAAAGAAAAGGCTGTTTGTCTCATCTGTCAAGAGACGGTGGCGGTATTCAAAGAATACAATCTTCGCCGACACTATGAATCCCGTCACAAAGACAAGTACGATAGCTTGCAAGGCCAAATACGAGCAGACAAACTCTCAAAGCTAAAAAGTGGACTACTATCTCAGCAGAATACATTTGTACGCCAAGCTCAGCTGAACCAGGCATCCGTTCGGGCCAGCTTTCGGGTTGCTAAACTGATAGCAAGAAGCGGTAAGCCTTTCACTGACGGAGAGTTTGTTAAGAAATGTATGGATGCTGTCGCGGAGGAGGTGTGTCCCGAGAAGAAAGATGCATTTAATGCCGTAAGTCTGTCGGCGAGTACAATCACCAGACGCGTTGAAGAAATCGGGAGTAATGTATATGCCCAGCTGCAGCAGAAGACGAAAGAATTTGACTTTTTTTCATTAGCACTGGATGAGAGCACGGACGTGCAAGACACAGCGCAACTGCTCATTTTTATTCCCAGCCTTCATATCAGTTTGAGTTGGCTGAGTTACAGAACTGTGATGTTCTGAAAGACGCATTCAAGCCCAACAGTCTCATTGACTTCTATGCCGCCCTCCCAAACGACACATATCCAAACATAAAAAAACACGCAATGAAAATGTCCACAGTTTTTGGCAGCACGTATATCTGCGAGAAAACCTTTTCTCGCATGAAACTGCTGAAAACCCCGATGAGATCAAGATTGACAGATGAACATTTGCATCAGTGCTTGAGACTGGCTGTAACTAGAATGGAACCTGATATTCAACTTCTCACCAGCCAGATGCAGGCCCACAGTTCACACTGATGAACATACATAGGTAAGCTCACTTTTCTGACTTGAATGAATCATTCTGAGCATAAACAAATATAATCATAATAAAATCTACTGGGATAAAATCCATCTTTACAACCATACTGGTAGTGAAATGTATTGTGCTGTGTAGGTGCTGTATCACTTAGTTCAGTTTCTCAACCTGCTTCTTTTGTGGTTTTCACAGGGAAGTTGATGAGAGAGAGCTGCAAACAGCGGTGTCTACAAGCCTACTGGAACCTACAAAAGGATTATAAGGAAGGAACACAAGAACTTTAAGAGACTGCTCATATGTGTCAGAGAGATTCTGCTCTGACAACTGAGCTGAACTTTTATCTGTTAAGATTGTGCATGGCACGACAGAAAGTTAATGTTCCATGGCTTTTTTTTCTATGAAGAACCCAGAGAGAGTTATTTAGTTATTATTTATTTCCTGTTTTTTCTGTGAAGAACTCAGAGAGGGTTATTTAGTTATTATTTATTTCATTAATAGTGTTATTATTTGTTTCCTGACTTTTTTTCTGTAAAGAACCTGGAAAGGGTTATTTGGTTATGTGTGGCTTTCTGGAAAACAATACATTTTTTAAGCTCCCCTACGATCGTCACACTTTTTCTGTTACAAACTGACACCGGCCCCCCATCAGAGAAGGGAAAAGTTGTGTGGCCCTCACAGGAAAAAGTTTGGGGACCCCTGCTTTAGACCGTCCCCTCGCCCATACCCGGGCGCAAACCAGGGACCCTCTGCACACAACAACAGTCACCCACGAAGCATTGTTACCCATCGCTCCACAAAAGCCCTTGCAGAGCAAGGGGAACCACTACTTCAAGGTCTCAGAGCAAGTATGTCACCGATTGAAACGCTATTTAGCGCGCAACACCGCTAACTAGCTAGCCGTTTCACATCCGTTACATAAGGACCCTTTCAAACGAGCCAGAAAATGTCTTTATATTCATCGTTGTATTTGTCACGACACAGTTTCACTGAAATACAATAAAAATATCAAAGTATATACAGACACTTGATATAGTCACTGTTGGGAGTGGTCCTGTCATGCGACGTCACCGTGGCGCCAGTGTCTGTCCGTAGTAGAGTTGCAACATTCCTGAAACTTAACCAACGTCTTTTTTTTTCTACAGAAATCCCGGTTGGATGATTCCTCTCGCAGCATTTCTGATTCCAGAAATTGTCAGCATTTCAGAGAAACCTGGGAAAGTTGTACGATTTTTTTTGCAACCTTAGTCCGTAATAGTGCCCCATGTGGGTTTTAGAAGAGTCAAAGTTGGAGCAGACTTTAAAAAAACGGACAATAAATACTGTACAATGCGGTAGTAACACTAGTTTAGGAAATCACAAAAGATCGAACATGCTTTTAAACAGAAACTCACATGATACAAATGAATAATGCAGCATTTCTGCCAAGTCATCCCTTCACAATTATAATATATAAACATGGGTATATATGCTTACACACCATCGTTTGTGTTTTTTATACATTAAATAAAAGGTCTTCGTACATGTCATTCCAAAACTAGATTTCCCGATAAAGGTTTGGAGCGTAAACATTAAGACTATAGGTGTTCCCTCTATAATGAAGCCTTTGCCAATACAACACAGCAACGCAAAAAGCTATTTAAATGTAATTACATTCATTGAAAGACTACATTAAAGACTACATGCCAAATAACGCACAAAAAGGATCATTTCGTAATTTTAAGTGTTTTTATCCACTATCCATTTTCCTCTGCAGTTTCCATTTCCCTAACATGTACCATGTATGTGAATGAGCATTCTGAACCACTGGGTCCCGATACTTCTCCACTGTTGAGGTACATGTCAAAATGGACTATATTCTCGAACAACTTGAGTTCCCCTGAGAAAACTAGAAACATCCATGATTGAAGGTTATCAAGCTGTCATTGTTGAGACTGTGGATCATAAATTCAGTCCAGACCAGATCACGCCACCTTGGAAGAACATCTGTTTAGCATGTTATCATGAATTACCATGAATTGCTGGAGGTTGTTGTTCTTGTTTGTCAAGATCTTTAGACCCAATTCTCTCAGCCATAAATATATATTTGAAAGAAGAATCGCTGAAATTCATGCACGTTAGTGCAACCATATGTAGATTCCTCTCCAGTCCCTATCACATCTGAAGTATATTCTCTTAGCAGCATCGTTAAGACTTTTCAATTGGCCCAGACATGTTCCGTCTCACCATTCCCCTCTTCAAAATAAGACTTACCACAGTATCAAACATCTCACATAGCAAAATCATATAAGGAAGTATGTTAACCATAGTTATGTTGCTCTGTTCAGCAGTGTTGGGATTTGTTACTCGAAAAGGTTTTATTACTAGTTACATTTTTAACAAAAGTAACACGTTCGTTTCAATATTACTTCATTTAAAAAATCTTTCGGAGGGAGAAAGGCGAGCTGCTCACGCTACCAAAGATAAGCTACTTACTAACTCAGGTTGGAGCTGCTTTAGTCTAAAGCTAGTCTAAAGGTGCAGTGCTATCATATGGGCTACTTAATTAGCCATGTAGACTGTCAGCCAAATGTCTCTACAAACTTCTCTATCATTTCATTGAACATCTTTCTCTCGAGCCGCCAGTTATGGTTATAGAGCGCAAGTAGGCGGACCCATAATGATGTATAGAGGACACACCTGCCAGTAGACGGGAAAACAGCCCTCTAAGGGCGTTTCTATGGACAGCAGCTGTCATGACATTTTGACAAAACAGGCTTCTCCGCTGCTCGACAACTAAACGAGGAAACGACTCGAGATCAGATCATGGAAACACGTGGCCGGTAGAGATGTGATTCTGAAAGTAACGCATGTTTGACAAAGTAAATGTAATAATACACTATAGTTACAGAAGTATGTGGACACCCCTTCAAATGAATGGATTTGGCTATTGCAGCACTTACTGACAGGTGTCTAAAATCTCCATAGACAAACATTGGCAGTAGAATGGCGTTACTGAAGAGCTCAGTGACTTTCAACGTGGGACCATCAAAGGATGCCACCTTTCCAACAAGTCAGTTCATCAAATTTCTTCCCTGCTAGAGCTGCCCCCATGTCCTGCTAGAGCTGCCCCCATGTCCTGCTAGAGCTGCCCCGGTCAACTGTAAGTGCTGTTATTGTGAAGTGGAAACGTCTAGGAGCAAATGAAATGGGTTTCCATGGCCGAGCAGCCGCACGCACACAAGCCTAAAATCACAATGCACAAGGCCAAGCGTGGGTTGGAGGGGTGTAAAGCTCGCTGCCATTGAACTCTGGAGCATTGGAAACACGTTCTCTGGAGTATTGAATCACGGTTCACCATCTGGCAGTCTGACAGACTGCCCCAATGTATAGTGCCGACTGTAAAGTTTGGTGAAGGAGGAATAATGGTCTGTGGCTGTTTTTCATGGTTCAGGCTAGGCCCCTTAGTTCCAGTGAAGGGAAATAGGCGTTACTCTGGACCCTGATCTCTCTTTTGATGAACATATCAAGACCATTTCAAGGACAGCTTTTTTCCATCTACGTAACATTGCAAAAATCAGAAACTTTCTGTCCAACAATGATGCAGAAAAATGTATAATTTTGTCACTTCTACATTTACATTTACATTTAAGTCATTTAGCAGACGCTCTTATCCAGAGCAACTTACAAATTGGTGCATTCTAGATTAGACTACTGCAATGCTCTACTTTCCGGCTACCCGGATAAAGCACTAAATAAACTTCTGTTAGTGCTAAACACGGCTGCTAGAATCCTGACTAGAACCAAACAATTTGATCATATTACTCCAGTGCTAGCCTCCCTACACTGGCTTCCTGTCAAGGCAAGCGCTGATTTCAAGGTTTAACTGCTAACCTACAAAGCATTACATGGGCTCCTACCTATCTTTCTGATTTGGTCCTGCCGTACATACGTACGCTATGATCACAAGACGCAGGCCTCCTAATTGTCCCTAGAATTTCTAAGCAAACAGCTGGAGGCAGGGCTTTCTCCTATAGAGCTCCATTTTTATGGAATGGTCTGCCTACCCATGTGAGAGACGCAGACTCAGTCTCAACCTTTAAGTCTTTATTGAAGACTCATCTCTTCAGTAGGTCCTATTATTGAGTGTAGTCTGGCCCAGGAGTGTGAAGGTGAACGGAAAGGCACTGGAGCAACGAAACGCCCTTGCTGTCTCTGCCTGGCCGGTTCCCCTCTCTCCACTGAGATTCTCTGCCTCTAACCCCATTACAGGGCTTACTGGTGCTCTTCCATGCCGTCCCTAGGAGGGGTGCGTCACTTGAGTGGGTTGAGTCACTGATGTGATGTTCCTGTCCAAGGTTGGCGCCCACCCCCCTCCCCCTTGGGTTGTGCCGTGGCGGAGATCTTTGTAGGCTATACTCGGCCTTGTCTCAGGATGGTAAGTTGGTGGTTGAAGATATCCCTCTAGTGGTGTGGTGGATGTGCTTTGGCAAAGTGGGTGGGGTTATATCCTTCCTGTTTGGCCCTGTCCGGGGGTGTCCTCGGATGGGGCCACAGTGTCTCCTGACCCCTCCTGTCTCAGCCTCCAGTATTTATGCTGCAGGAGTTATGTGTCGGGGGGCTAGGGTCAGTCTGTTACATCTGGAGTATTTCTCCTGTCTTATTCGGTGTCCTGTGTGAATTTAAGTATGCTCTCTCTAATTCTTTCTTTCTCAGAGGACCTGAGCCCTAGAACCATGCCTCAGGACTACCTGGCCTGATGACTCCTTGCTGTCCCCAGTCCACCTGGCCGTGCTGCTGCTCCAGATTCAACTGTTCTGCCTGTGGCTATGGAACCTTGACCTGTTCACCGGACGTGCCACCTGTCCCAGACCTGCTGTTTTCAACTCTCTAGAGACAGCAGGAGTGGTAGAGATACTCTGAATGATCGGCTATGAAAAGCCAACTGACATTTATTCCTGAGGTGCTGACCTGTTGCACCCTTGACAACCACTGTGATTATTATTATTTGACCCTGCTGGTCATCTATGAACTTTTGAACATCTTGGCCATGTTCTGTTACAATCTCCACCCGGCACAGCCAGAAGAGGACTGGCCACCCCTCATAGCCTGGTTCGTCTCTAGGTTTCTTCCTAGGTTCTGGCCTTTCTAGGGAATTTTTCCTAGCCACCATGCTTCTACACCTGCATTGCTTGCTGTTTGGGGTTTATCAGCTGATGTAAGAAGGGCTTTATAAATACATTTGATTTGATTTGAAATCTTAACGCTACAGCATACAATGACATTCTAGACGATTCTGTCTAAGGCCCAATTCTGGGGAAGGCCCTTTCCCGTTTCAGCATGACAATGCCCCCATGCACAAAATGAGGTTCATACAGAAATAGTTTGTTGAGATCGGTTTGGAAGAACTTGACTGGCCTGCACAGAGCCCTGACGTCAACCCCATTGAACACCTTTGGGATGAATTGGAACACCAACTGCGAGCCAGGCCAAATCGCCCAACATCAGCTTCCGACCTCACTAACGCTCTTGTGACTGAATGGAAGCAAGTCCACGCAGCAATGTTCCAACATCTAGTGGAAAGACTTCCCAGAAGAGTAGAGGCTGTTATAGCAGCAAAGGGGGGACCAATTCCATATTATTGGCCATGATTTTGAAGTGAGATGTTCGATGAGCAGGTGTCCACATACTTTTGGTCTTGTAATGTATTACCCAATTTGAAAAAGTACCGCGTTACTTTACTCCATTATTGATAAACGTAATCTGATTATATAACATGTTACTTTTGTAACGCGTTACCCCCAACACTGATGGTCAGTCACACAGACAGAGCTCCTACAACACCAACAGGCTAGATGACAACGTCATGCTTACATGCACACAGGAGTATGGACAGACATCGAGAGAGCTGGGAATCTTACTGGATGCGAAACACATCGGCAGGACTGCATCTCTTTTTTTTTGTTCAGTTCAATTAAGTTCAATTATTTTCTGTTGGGCCTGGTCGCATGATGTTTAATGTGCCAACTCCTAACTTGAGATTAACTTGTACCTTCAACTTCACAATCCCCAAACTTCCTATTGACTTTAATGCAATGCAACACATCCCTGCTTTCTTTTCTCAAGTTAGGATTGAACCCCACTGTTCTGGCACATTCTGGGTAATGTAGTTTTGGCAACTGCTCGCGTTCTCAGTACTCCCGGGCCTCCTCCAGCTCGTTCATGAACACGTCCTGGTGGGGGTTCTCCGGGCAGACCAGGCCGTTGTTGGGCGGTCGCAGCGCGTGGAAGTGGCTCCAGTCCCCTTTACACAGGATCCAGGGCAGCACGTCCACCTTGAAGTGGAGCTCCGGTGAGAACTCTGTGCTGATCAGGTTGGGCGTTCCCGCACCCTTCCCCCGCGTGATCAGATGGTCGCGGTTGTCATAGCAACAGTGCTGGGCGGCGAGCGTGGCGACGTCGCCGGAAAGGGCCGAGCGGATGCAAGTCCTCGCCGAGGGTTTGTAGATGTCCAGGCGTTCTTTAGGGCCGCTGGCGTCGCGCCAACGGAACGTCCGGTCGTGTCCCTTGTCGAAGATGCTGACCACGGTGTCGGCGGTGGCCGAGGGGTAAGTGCAGGGGCAGCTGGGTAGTTCTGACAGGACCTGGTTGAGGTATCTCTGGAGGAAGTTGCTCTTACAGTTCAGCCACTTCTCACAGGTGTCCACGTCTAAAGGGAGAGCAGAGGGAGGCCATTGTGTCAATTACCATCTAACTACATAGTTATTTCTGCTCTGTTCTGTCCTGCTCTGTTCTGTCCTGCTCTGTTCTGTCCTGCTCTGTTCTGTCCTGCTCTGTTCTGTCCTGTCCTGCTCTGTTCTGCCCTGCCCTGCTCTGTTCTGTCCTGTCCTGTCCTGCTCTGTTCTGCCCTGCCCTGCTCGGTTCTGCTCTGCCCTGCTCTGCTCTGTCCTGTTCTTCTGCTCTGCTCTGTCCTGTTCTGCTCTGTCCTGTTCTGCTCTGTCCTGTTCTGCTCTGTCCTGTTCTGCTCTGTCCTGTTCTGCTCTGTCCTGTTCTGCTCTGCCCTGCTCTGTTCTGTCCTGCTCTGTTCTGTCCTGTTCTGCTCTGTTCTGCCCTGCTCTGTCCTGTTCTGTTCTGCCCTGCTCTGTCCTGTTCTGTTCTGTCCTGCTCTGCTCTGTCCTGCTCTGTTCTGCCCTGCTCTGTTCTGTCCTGCTCTGTTCTGCCCTGCTCTGTCCTGCTCTGTTCTGTCCTGCTCTGTCCTGTTCTGTCCTGCTCTGTCCTGCTCTGTTCTGTCCTGCTCTGTTCTGTCCTGCTCTGTTCTGTCCTGCTCTGTTCTGTTCTGCTCTGTTCTGTTCTGCCCTGCCCTGCCCTGCTCTGCTCTGTCCTGTTCTGTTCTGTTCTGTCCTGCTCTGTTCTGTTCTGTTCTGTTCTGCTCTGTTCTGTACTGCCCTGCTCTGTTCTGTCCTGTTCTGCCCTGCTCTGTTCTGCCCTGTTCTGTTCTGTTCTGCCCTGCTCTGTCCTGTTCTGTTCTGTCCTGCTCTGTCCTGCTCTGTTCTGCCCTGCTCTGTCCTGCTCTGTTCTGCCCTGCTCTGTTCTGCCCTGCTCTGTTCTGCCCTGCTCTGTTCTGTTATATATATTTTTTTCCCAGGTGTAAATCGATAAAGTGTATTCAACGTACCTGTGCCAAAAGGTTCAGTGCCATTCTCCATCTCGAAGGGGAAAGCTTTAGCCACAGTGTTGACATCGTCTGGACAAGGCTCCATGTCACATTTGGAGGCCTCTGTCAGGGTGCAGGAGTAACCACAGGACCGTATCCTTTTCCTCTCTCCATGACCACAGGTGACAGAGCACGGAGACCAGGCACTCCACTCCTCCGTCTCCTCCTTCTCTGTGGGGGGACAAAACAAAACTCATGATATTAAATGATAATGCATTTAGATGTATAATGTTTCTCCTATTTAAGCTGTTTTACATTTTATGGAGGTAACACACACACACTTCTCCCCCATCACATGATTACTCTCTAATCAGTAAGAGATGAATTTCTCATCCAGCTGTGGGATTTCCTAACTAGGCTACCTCCTAACTGTGTAGAACTCCAATTAGAAGCATTTGGCTGGTTCACCACCTGTGCTTAACAAGTTATCAAGGAAAAGGAAAACAACTTGAAAGGGTTCCTTAGTAGTACTACTTATGTTGTTTTTTGGGGGAATCTGTACTTTACTATTTATATTTTTGATTACTTGTACTTTTACACTACATTCTGAAAGAAAATAATGTACTTTTTACTCCATACATTTTCCCTGACAGCCACAAGTTCTCGTTACATTATGAATACTTAGCAGGACAGGAAAATGGTCAAATTCACAGACTTATCAAGAGGACATCCCTGCTCATCCCTTCTGCCTCTGGTCTGGAGGACTCACTAAACAGAGAACATCCCTGCTCATCCCTTCTGCCTCTGGTCTGGAGGACTCACTAAACAGAGAACATCCATGCTCATCCCTTCTGCCTCTGGTCTGGAGGACTCACTAAACAGAGAACATCCATGCTCATCCCTTCTTCCTCTGGTCTGGAGGACTCACTAAACAGAGAACATCCCTGCTCATCCCTTCTGCCTCTGGTCTGGAGGACTCACTAAACAGAGAACATCCCTGCTCATCCCTTCTGCCTCTGGTCTGGAGGACTCACTAAACAGAGAACATCCATGCTCATCCCTTCTGCCTCTGGTCTGGAGGACTCACTAAACAGAGAACATCCATGCTCATCCCTTCTGCCTCTGGTCTGGAGGACTCACTAAACAGAGAACATCCCTGCTCATCCCTTCTGCCTCTGGTCTGGAGGACTCACTAAACAGAGAACATCCATGCTCATCCCTTCTGCCTCTGGTCTGGAGGACTCACTAAACACAAATACTTCATTTGTGAATTATGTAAGTGTGCCCCTGGCTATCCGTAAATGTAAAAAAACAAGAAAATTGTGCCGTCTAGTTTGACTAATATAAGGAGTTTTAAATGTTTTATACTTTTACTTTTGATACTTAAGTATATTTAAAATCAAATACTTTTAGACTTTTAAGTAGTATTTTACTGGGTGGCTGGGTCATTTTCTGTTAAGGTATCTTTACTTTTACTCAAATATGACAATTGGGTACTTTTTCCACCACTGTAGTAAACAGTGCTGCTGAGAAACAAAGCTAGATTTGGTTTAGATGCATTTACTGCACTGACGTAAGAGCCAGAAGCTAGACTGTAGACATTACAAGGATAAGTAAATAACCTCTTCAAACTCCATCTAATCCCTTAACATCCACATTACTAAAAGTGTAAAGTGAATATACAGGAAATTCTATTTTATAATTGTTTCCATGACAGAAAAATCCAAATCCATAACGAGGCTTTTCTATGTACAGTTGAATGCTCCTCTGGTCTAACCTTTCTCCTCTGGTCTAACCTTTCTCCTCTGGTCTAACCTTTCTCCTCTGGTCTAACCTTTCTCCTCTGGTCTAACCTTTCTCCTCTGGTCTAACCTTCAGCCTATCTGCCTTCTGAAAAAGTTTGAGTCTGGTGTTTAATGATACTGAACATGTCCGCCCTCGATTACCGACGAGATGAGGTGGGTGCAGAAATTGCAGCTTTGGCGGAGGCGCAGCTGTGTCCTTTGTGGCACAGCCAGCTCACCATACGGTCAGAACACAGGAATAGACTCTTCTCAGCAACATTTAAATTACAGAAGGGAAGCCCCAACGTTACGCTAGTCTGACTGACATACTTTATGTTCACTAAAAACCTTCAGATCGGATCACTTCATAAACATTGTTGCCCTGTTCCTAGATCACATGCACCTCATTTAGAGACGTTCAATGTTGATGAATGTGTACATACTGTCTGCACACAGCTACATGCTCACAGTTGTCTACAGGGATGAGTAAAGCTGCCTGGCTCTGCTGTGGTCTACAGGGATGAATAGAGCTGCCTGGCTCTGCTGTGGTCTACAGGGATGAATAGAGCTGCCTGGCTCTGCTGTGGTCTACAGGGATGAATAGAGCTGCCTGGCTCTGCTGTGGTCCAGGGATGAATAGAGCTGCCTGGCTCTGCTGTGGTCTACAGGGATGAATAGAGCTGCCTGGCTCTGCTGTGGTCTACAGGGATGAATAGAGCTGCCTGGCTCTGCTGTGGTCTACAGGGATGAATAGAGCTGCCTGGCTCTGCTGTGGTCTACAGGGATGAATAGAGCTGCCTGGCTCTGCTGTGGTCTACAGGGATGAATAGAGCTGCCTGGCTCTGCTGTGGTCTACAGGGATGAATAGAGCTGCCTGGCTCTGCTGTGGTCTACAGGGATGAATAGAGCTGCCTGGCTCTGCTGTGGTCTACAGGGATGAATAGAGCTGTCTGGCTCTGCTGTGGTCTACAGGGATGAATAAAGCTGCCTGCCTGTGCAGCCAGAAGGCACTATGCTCTTTTCCCATCATGCACAGGGAGAAAACTGACTGAGAACTAAGAGAAACAAAAAACAATAGAGGCGTAAATGTTATCCACGTCCCGAAAGCCCCCGAATTCTTGAACAGGCTCAAAAGGCCTTGCCGCCTAGGGCCCAGGGCAGAGGGCCGAGTCAGGGTCTGGGGGGCGCGGAGGGGGGATGAAAGACCCAGCCGAATGGCCCCTGTCATCCCCTGTTCCCAATCTGCCCTCTAATTATACACAAGCAGTGGGCTGTTTTGTCCATCCGGGGAACAGGCTCATGCTGCCATTAGCGAGCGCATCAGGCCCATCTTCAAAAGAGAGCAGGCCTCCACAGCGAGCTGCAAGTTGGGACCCAGTGTCCACTTCAAAGGCTGGAGCTCCACAATGGCCTGACGGTCGAGTGCATAGCTCTCTCGCTCGCTCAGTCAGTACAGCCCTGCCGCAGTCCTCAGTCAGTACAGCCCTGCCGCAGTCCTCAGTCAGTACAGCCCTGCCGCAGTCCTCAGTCAGTACAGCCCTGCCGCAGTCCTCAGTCAGTACAGCCCTGCCGCAGTCCTCAGTCAGTACAGCCCTGCCGCAGTCCTCAGTCAGTACAGCCCTGCCGCAGTCCTCAGTCAGTACAGCCCTGCCACAGTCCTCAGTCAGTACAGCCCTGCCACCCTGCCACAGTCCTCAGTCAGTACAGCCCTGCCACCCTGCCGCAGTCCTCAGTCAGTACAGCCCTGCCACAGTCCTCAGTCAGTACAGCCCTGCCACCCTGCCGCAGTCCCCAGTCAGTACAGCCCTGCCACCGTCCTCAGTCAGTACAGCCCTGCCACCCTGCCACAGTCCTCAGTCAGTACAGCCCTGCCACAGTCCTCAGTCAGTACAGCCCTGCCACAGTCCTCAGTCAGTACAGCCCTGCCACCCTGCCGCAGTCCCCAGTCAGTACAGCCCTGCCACAGTCCTCAGTCAGTACAGCCCTGCCACAGTCCTCAGTCAGTACAGCCCTGCCACAGTCAGTACAGCCCTGCCACCCTGCCACAGTCCCCAGTCAGTACAGCCCTGCCATAGTCCTCAGTCAGTACAGCCCTGCCACCCTGCCGCAGTCCCCAGTCAGTACAGCCCTGCCACAGTCCTCAGTCAGTACAGCCCTGCCACCCTGCCACAGTCCTCAGTCAGTACAGCCCTGCCGCAGTCCTCAGTCAGTACAGCCCTGCCACAGTCCTCAGTCAGTACAGCCCTGTCGCAGTCCTCAGTCAGTACAGCCCTGCCGCAGTCCTCAGTCAGTACAGCCCTGCCACCCTGCCGCAGTCCTCAGTCAGTACAGCCCTGCCACAGTCCTCAGTCAGTACAGCCCTGCCACCTTGCCGCAGTCCCCAGTCAGTACAGCCCTGCCACAGTCCTCAGTCAGTACAGCCCTGCCACCCTGCCACAGTCCTCAGTCAGTACAGCCCTGCCACAGTCCTCAGTCAGTACAACCCTGCCACCCTGCCACAGTCCTCAGTCAGTACAGCCCTGCCACCCTGCCGCAGTCCTCAGTCAGTACAGCCCTGCCACAGTCCTCAGTCAGTACAGCCCTGCCACCCTGCCGCAGTCCCCAGTCAGTACAGCCCTGCCACAGTCCTCAGTCAGTACAGCCCTGCCACCCTGCCAGTCCTCAGTCAGTACAGCCCTGCCACCCTGCCGCAGTCCCCAGTCAGTACAGCCCTGCCACAGTCCTCAGTCAGTACAGCCCTGCCACCCTGCCGCAGTCCTCAGTCAGTACAGCCCTGCCACAGTCCTCAGTCAGTACAGCCCTGCCACCCTGCCGCAGTCCTCAGTCAGTACAGCCCTGCCACCCTGCCGCAGTCCTCAGTCAGTACAGCCCTGCCACCCTGCCGCAGTCCCCAGTCAGTACAGCCCTGCCAGTCAGTACAGCCCTGCCACAGTCCTCAGTCAGTACAGCCCTGCCACAGTCCTCAGTCAGTACAGCCCTGCCACCCTGCCACAGTCCTCAGTCAGTACAGCCCTGCCACCCTGCCGCAGTCCCCAGTCAGTACAGCCCTGCCACAGTCCTCAGTCAGTACAGCCCTGCCACAGTCCTCAGTCAGTACAGCCCTGCCACAGTCCTCAGTCAGTACAGCCCTGCCACAGTCCTCAGTCAGTACAGCCCTGCCACCCTGCCACAGTCCTCAGTCAGTACAGCCCTGCCACCCTGCCGCAGTCCTCAGTCAGTACAGCCCTGCCACAGTCCTCAGTCAGTACAGCCCTGCCACCCTGCCGCAGTCCCCAGTCAGTACAGCCCTGCCACAGTCCTCAGTCAGTACACACCCTGCCACAGTCCTCAGTCAGTAGAGCCCTGCCACAGTCCTCAGTACAGCCCTACAGCCCTGCCACAGTCCCCAGTCAGTACAGCCCTGCCATAGTCCTCAGTCAGTACAGCCCTGCCACCCTGCCGCAGTCCCCAGTCAGTACAGCCCTGCCACAGTCCTCAGTCAGTACAGCCCTGCCACCCTGCCACAGTCCTCAGTCAGTACAGCCCTGCCGCAGTCCTCAGTCAGTACAGCCCTGCCACCCTGCCACAGTCCTCAGTCAGTACAGCCCTGCCACAGTCCTCAGTCAGTACAGCCCTGCCACAGTCCTCAGTCAGTACAGCCCTGCCACAGTCAGTACAGCCCTGCCAGTCAGTACAGCCCTGCCACAGTCCCAGTCAGTACAGCCCTGCCACAGTCCTCAGTCAGTACAGCCCTGCCACCCTGCCGCAGTCCCCAGTCAGTACAGCCCTGCCACAGTCCTCAGTCAGTACAGCCCTGCCACAGTCCTCCACAGCCCTGCCACAGTCCTCAGTCAGTACAGCCCTGCCACAGTCCTCAGTCAGTACAGCCCTGCCACCCTGCCACAGTCCTCAGTCAGTACAGCCCTGCCGCAGTCCTCAGTCAGTACAGCCCTGCCACAGTCCTCAGTCAGTACAGCCCTGCCACCCTGCCACAGTCCTCAGTCAGTAGAGCCCTGCCACAGTCAGTACAGCCCTGCCACCCTGCCACAGTCCCCAGTCAGTACAGCCCTGCCGCAGTCCTCAGTCAGTACAGCCCTGCCACCCTGCCACAGTCCTCAGTCAGTACAGCCCTGCCACCCTGCCACAGTCCTCAGTCAGTACAGCCCTGCCACCCTGCCACAGTCCTCAGTCAGTACAGCCCTGCCACCCTGCCACAGTCCTCAGTCAGTACAGCCCTGCCACAGTCCTCAGTCAGTACAGCCCTGCCACAGTCCTCAGTCAGTACAGCCCTGCCGCAGTCCTCAGTCAGTACAGCCCTGCCACAGTCCTCAGTCAGTACAGCCCTGCCACCCTGCCGCAGTCCCCAGTCAGTACAGCCCTGCCACAGTCCTCAGTCAGTACAGCCCTGCCACCCTGCCACAGTCCTCAGTCAGTACAGCCCTGCCACAGTCAGTACAGCCCTGCCACCCTGCCACAGTCCCCAGTCAGTACAGCCCTGCCATAGTCCTCAGTCAGTACAGCCCTGCCACCCTGCCGCAGTCCCCAGTCAGTACAGCCCTGCCACAGTCCTCAGTCAGTACAGCCCTGCCACCCTGCCACAGTCCTCAGTCAGTACAGCCCTGCCACCCTGCCACAGTCCCCAGTCAGTACAGCCCTGCCATAGTCCTCAGTCAGTACAGCCCTGCCACCCTGCCACAGTCCTCAGTCAGTACAGCCCTGCCACCCTGCCGCAGTCCTCAGTCAGTACAGCCCTGCCGCAGTCCTCAGTCAGTACAGCCCTGCCACCCTGCCGCAGTCCTCAGTCAGTACAGCCCTGCCACCCTGCCGCAGTCCCCAGTCAGTACAGCCCTGCCGCAGTCAGTACAGCCCTGCCACAGTCCTCAGTCAGTACAGCCCTGCCACAGTCCTCAGTCAGTACAGCCCTGCCACCCTGCCACAGTCCTCAGTCAGTACAGCCCTGCCACAGTCCTCAGTCAGTACAGCCCTGCCACCCTGCCGCAGTCCCCAGTCAGTACAGCCCTGCCACAGTCCTCAGTCAGTACAGCCCTGCCACAGTCCTCAGTCAGTACAGCCCTGCCACAGTCCTCAGTCAGTACAGTACAGCCCTGCCACAGTCCTCAGTCAGTACAGTACAGCCCTGCCACAGTCCTCAGTCAGTACAGCCCTGCCGCCCTGCCGCAGTCCTCAGTCAGTACAGCCCTGCCGCAGTCCTCAGTCAGTACAGCCCTGCCACCCTGTCAGTCCCCAGTCAGTACAGCCCTGCCACAGTCCTCAGTCAGTACAGCCCTGCCACCCTGCCGCAGTCCCCAGTCAGTACAGCCCTGCCACAGTCCTCAGTCAGCCCTGCCACCCTACAGCCCTGCCAGCCCTGCCACAGTCCCCAGTCAGTACAGCCCTGCCACAGTCCTCAGTCAGTACAGCCCTGCCACCCTGCCGCAGTCCCCAGTCAGTACTGCCCTGCCACAGTCCTCAGTCAGTACAGCCCTGCCACCCTGCCACAGTCCTCAGTCAGTACAGCCCTGCCACCCAGCCCTGCCACCCTGCCGCAGTCCTCAGTCAGTACAGCCCTGCCGCAGTCCTCAGTCAGTACAGCCCTGCCACAGTCCTCAGTCAGTACAGCCCTGCCACAGTCCTCAGTCAGTACAGCCCTGCCACCCTGCCACAGTCCTCAGTCAGTACAGCCCTGCCACAGTCCTCAGTCAGTACAGCCCTGCCACCCTGCCGCAGTCCCCAGTCAGTACAGCCCTGCCACAGTCCTCAGTCAGTACAGCCCTGCCACAGTCCTCAGTCAGTACAGCCCTGCCACAGTCCTCAGTCAGTACAGCCCTGCCACAGTCCTCAGTACAGTACAGCCCTGCCACAGTCCTCAGTCAGTACAGTACAGCCCTGCCGCAGTCCTCAGTCAGTACAGCCCTGCCGCCCTGCCGCAGTCCTCAGTCAGTACAGCCCTGCCACAGTCCTCAGTCGGTACAGCCCTGCCACCCTGCCATAGTCCTCAGTCAGTACAGCCCTGCCGCAGTCCTCGGTCAGTACAGCCCTGCCGCAGTCCTCGGTCAGTACAGCCCTGCCGCAGTCCTCGGTCAGTACAGCCCTGCCGCAGTCCTCGGTCAGTACAGCCCTGCCGCAGTCCTCGGTCAGTACAGCCCTGCCGCAGTCCTCGGTCAGTACAGCCCTGCCGCAGTCCTCGGTCAGTACAGCCCTGCCACCCTGCCGCAGTCCTCAGTCAGTACAGCCCTGCCACCCTGCCGCAGTCCTCAGTCAGTACAGCCCTGCCACCCTGCCGCAGTCCTCAGTCAGTACAGCCCTGCCACCCTGCCGCAGTCCCCAGTCAGTACAGCCCTGCCGCAGTCAGTACAGCCCTGCCACAGTCCTCAGTCAGTACAGCCCTGCCACAGTCCTCAGTCAGTACAGCCCTGCCACCCTGCCACAGTCCTCAGTCAGTACAGCCCTGCCACAGTCCTCAGTCAGTACAGCCCTGCCACCCTGCCGCAGTCCCCAGTCAGTACAGCCCTGCCACAGTCCTCAGTCAGTACAGCCCTGCCACAGTCCTCAGTCAGTACAGCCCTGCCACAGTCCTCAGTCAGTACAGCCCTGCCACAGTCCTCAGTCAGTACAGTACAGCCCTGCCACAGTCCTCAGTCAGTACAGTACAGCCCTGCCACAGTCCTCAGTCAGTACAGCTCTGCCGCCCTGCCGCAGTCCTCAGTCAGTACAGCCCTGCCGCAGTCCTCAGTCAGTACAGCCCTGCCACCCTGCCACAGTCCCCAGTCAGTACAGCCCTGCCATAGTCCTCAGTCAGTACAGCCCTGCCACCCTGCCGCAGTCCCCAGTCAGTACTGCCCTGCCACAGTCCTCAGTCAGTACAGCCCTGCCACCCTGCCGCAGTCCTCAGTCAGTACAGCCCTGCCACCCTGCCGCAGTCCCCAGTCAGTACAGCCCTGCCGCAGTCAGTACAGCCCTGCCACAGTCCTCAGTCAGTACAGCCCTGCCACAGTCCTCAGTCAGTACAGCCCTGCCACCCTGCCACAGTCCTCAGTCAGTACAGCCCTGCCACCCTGCCGCAGTCCCCAGTCAGTACAGCCCTGCCGCAGTCAGTACAGCCCTGCCACAGTCCTCAGTCAGTACAGCCCTGCCACAGTCCTCAGTCAGTACAGCCCTGCCACCCTGCCACAGTCCTCAGTCAGTACAGCCCTGCCGCAGTCCCCAGTCAGTACAGCCCTGCCGCAGTCAGTACAGCCCTGCCACAGTCCTCAGTCAGTACAGCCCTGCCACAGTCCTCAGTCAGTACAGCCCTGCCACCCTGCCACAGTCCTCAGTCAGTACAGCCCTGCCACAGTCCTCAGTCAGTACAGCCCTGCCACAGTCCTCAGTACAGTACAGCCCTGCCACAGTCCTCAGTCAGTACAGTACAGCCCTGCCGCAGTCCTCAGTCAGTACAGCCCTGCCGCCCTGCCGCAGTCCTCAGTCAGTACAGCCCTGCCACAGTCCTCAGTCGGTACAGCCCTGCCACCCTGCCATAGTCCTCAGTCAGTACAGCCCTGCCGCAGTCCTCAGTCAGTACAGCCCTGCCACCCTGCCACAGTCCCCAGTCAGTACAGCCCTGCCATAGTCCTCAGTCAGTACAGCCCTGCCACCCTGCCGCAGTCCCCAGTCAGTACTGCCCTGCCACAGTCCTCAGTCAGTACAGCCCTGCCACCCTGCCGCAGTCCTCAGTCAGTACAGCCCTGCCACCCTGCCGCAGTCCCCAGTCAGTACAGCCCTGCCGCAGTCAGTACAGCCCTGCCACAGTCCTCAGTCAGTACAGCCCTGCCACAGTCCTCAGTCAGTACAGCCCTGCCACCCTGCCACAGTCCTCAGTCAGTACAGCCCTGCCACAGTCCTCAGTCAGTACAGCCCTGCCACCCTGCCGCAGTCCCCAGTCAGTACAGCCCTGCCACAGTCCTCAGTCAGTACAGCCCTGCCACAGTCCTCAGTCAGTACAGCCCTGCCACAGTCCTCAGTCAGTACAGCCCTGCCACAGTCCTCAGTACAGTACAGCCCTGCCACAGTCCTCAGTCAGTACAGTACAGCCCTGCCGCAGTCCTCAGTCAGTACAGCCCTGCCGCCCTGCCGCAGTCCTCAGTCAGTACAGCCCTGCCACAGTCCTCAGTCGGTACAGCCCTGCCACCCTGCCATAGTCCTCGGTCAGTACAGCCCTGCCGCAGTCCTCGGTCAGTACAGCCCTGCCGCAGTCCTCGGTCAGTACAGCCCTGCCGCAGTCCTCGGTCAGTACAGCCCTGCCGCAGTCCTCGGTCAGTACAGCCCTGCCGCAGTCCTCGGTCAGTACAGCCCTGCCGCAGTCCTCGGTCAGTACAGCCCTGCCGCAGTCCTCGGTCAGTACAGCCCTGCCGCAGTCCTCGGTCAGTACAGCCCTGCCGCAGTCCTCGGTCAGTACAGCCCTGCCGCAGTCCTCGGTCAGTACAGCCCTGCCGCAGTCCTCGGTCAGTACAGCCCTGCCGCAGTCCTCGGTCAGTACAGCCCTGCCGCAGTCCTCGGTCAGTACAGCCCTGCCGCAGTCCTCGGTCAGTACAGCCCTGCCGCAGTCCTCGGTCAGTACAGCCCTGCCACCCTGCCGCAGTCCTCAGTCAGTACAGCCCTGCCACCCTGCCGCAGTCCTCAGTCAGTACAGCCCTGCCACAGTTCTCAGTCAGTACAGCCCTGCCACCTTGCCGCAGTCCCCAGTCAGTACAGCCCTGCCACAGTCCTCAGTCAGTACAGCCCTGCCACCCTGCCACAGTCCTCAGTCAGTACAGCCCTGCCACCCTTCCACAGTCCTCAGTCAGTACAGCCCTGCAACCCTGCCGCAGTCCCCAGTCAGTCCAGCCCTGCCACAGTCCTCAGTCAGTACAGCCCTGCCACCCTGCCACAGTCCTCAGTCAGTACAGCCCTGCCACCCTGCCGCAGTCCTCAGTCAGTACAGCCCTGCCACAGTCCTCAGTCAGTACAGCCCTGCCACCCTGCCGCAGTCCTAGGTCAGTACAGCCCTGCCACAGTCCTCAGTCAGTACAGCCCTGCCACCCTGCCGCAGTCCTCAGTCAGTACAGCCCTGCCGCAGTCCTCAGTCAGTACAGCCCTGCCACCCTGCCGCAGTCCCCAGTCAGTACAGCCCTGCCACAGTCCTCAGTCAGTACAGCCCTGCCACAGTCCTCAGTCAGTACAGCCCTGCCACAGTCCTCAGTCAGTACAGCCCTGCCACAGTCCTCAGTCAGTACAGCCCTGCCACAGTCCTCAGTCAGTACAGCCCTGCCGCAGTCCTCAGTCAGTACAGCCCTGCCGCAGTCCTCAGTCAGTACAGCCCTGCCGCAGTCCTCAGTCAGTACAGCCCTGCCGCAGTCCTCAGTCAGTACAGCTCTGCCGCAGTCCTCAGTCAGTACAGCTCTGCCGCAGTCCTCAGTCAGTACAGTACAGCCCTGCCACAGTCCTCAGTCAGTACAGCCCTGCCGCCCTGCCGAGGTCCTCAGTCAGTACAGCCCTGCCACAGTCCTCAGTCAGTACAGTCCTGCCACCCTGCCGCAGTCCTCAGTCAGTACAGCCCTGCCGCAGTCAGTACAGCCCTGCCACAGTCCTCAGTCGGTACAGCCCTGCCACAGTCCTCAGTCGGTACAGCCCTGCCACAGTCCTCAGTCATTACAGCCCTGCCACCCTGCCATAGTCCTCAGTCAGTACAGCCCTGCCACAGTCCTCAGTCGGTACAGCCCTGCCACAGTCCTCAGTCGGTACAGCCCTGCCACAGTCCTCAGTCATTACAGCCCTGCCACCCTGCCACAGTCCTCAGTCAGTACAGCCCTGCAACCCTGCCGCAGTCCCCAGTCAGTCCAGCCCTGCCACAGTCCTCAGTCAGTACAGCCCTGCCACCCTGCCACAGTCCTCAGTCAGTACAGCCCTGCCACCCTGCCGCAGTCCTCAGTCAGTACAGCCCTGCCACAGTCCTCAGTCAGTACAGCCCTGCCACCCTGCCGCAGTCCTAGGTCAGTACAGCCCTGCCACAGTCCTCAGTCAGTACAGCCCTGCCACCCTGCCGCAGTCCTCAGTCAGTACAGCCCTGCCGCAGTCCTCAGTCAGTACAGCCCTGCCACCCTGCCGCAGTCCCCAGTCAGTACAGCCCTGCCACAGTCCTCAGTCAGTACAGCCCTGCCACAGTCCTCAGTCAGTACAGCCCTGCCACAGTCCTCAGTCAGTACAGCCCTGCCACAGTCCTCAGTCAGTACAGCCCTGCCGCAGTCCTCAGTCAGTACAGCCCTGCCGCAGTCCTCAGTCAGTACAGCCCTGCCGCAGTCCTCAGTCAGTACAGCCCTGCCGCAGTCCTCAGTCAGTACAGCTCTGCCGCAGTCCTCAGTCAGTACAGTACAGCCCTGCCACAGTCCTCAGTCAGTACAGCCCTGCCGCCCTGCCGAGGTCCTCAGTCAGTACAGCCCTGCCACAGTCCTCAGTCAGTACAGTCCTGCCACCCTGCCGCAGTCCTCAGTCAGTACAGCCCTGCCACAGTCCTCAGTCGGTACAGCCCTGCCACAGTCCTCAGTCGGTACAGCCCTGCCACAGTCCTCAGTCGGTACAGCCCTGCCACAGTCCTCAGTCATTACAGCCCTGCCACCCTGCCATAGTCCTCAGTCAGTACAGCCCTGCCGCAGTCCTCGGTCAGTACAGCCCTGCCGCAGTCCTCGGTCAGTACAGCCCTGCCGCAGTCCTCGGTCAGTACAGCCCTGCCACAGTCCTCGGTCAGTACAGCCCTGCCGCAGTCCTCGGTCAGTACAGCCCTGCCGCAGTCCTCAGCCCCTTCTCTCTCTCTCTCTCTCTACGAATCACTTATTGACATTTTTCTTAATCCTGTGATTGTTTGTTTCTCACTATTTCAAAACAATAACATTCTCAACTTTTGTAGGCCATTTTAAAACGATCCACTACTCTGAGGCATGCAAAAGTGGATCAGAGATCACTGTTTTTTTCCATTTTCTTTAACGACTTTGTCCTGCTATACAGACACTGTGCTACTTAGCGAACAAAAGAAAGCCTCACCATAGTAGCTCTGTGTGGCGTCCCAACCCTCGTTCCAGCGACCGCTAGGGAGGGGCTTTTCGCTACCATACTCCAACAGGTAATCTTCCTCGACTTCCTCTCCAGTCTCCTCCGGCACTGAGCGGCCCGTCCCATCCTCGCTGGAGTCAGCGTCTGTGTATCCCCAGAACAGAGGCCAGAACAGCTTCTTACCCCCCAGCCAGCCTACAGAGGACGAGGGGATCCAGTCCTTTATCAGATCCATCTCTAAGTCCATGTTAGGGTCGTCCACCACCTCAATGGTCACCTGGGAGGGAGGAAAGCAGAGCGAATCATTTAGAGAACCATTGTGGAAGCATGATATTGATTCTGTGGACATGCTAAGATAGCTACAACTAGTCCTTATATGGTCAAAAAGTCTGCCAAAACTAAAATGTTGAACACTTACTTCACAAAAATACATACTTTTAATATGAGGATGCACACAAAACTTAACATCTAAATGTTACTGGAAAGCCACAATGTAAGCAAGAGATGTTTACCAAATTGACTGACGACACATAAAACATACCTTTCAGAAGTATCAAGGGATTTACATGCCTAATTTCTAGCTCTGACTTAACCAGTCAGACATGAGATGATCCGTGAGCAGTCAGTCAGAAGATCCCACGCATAACCAGTCAGACATGAGATGATCCGTGAGCAGTCAGTCAGAAGATCCCACGCATAACCAGTCAGACATGAGATGATCCGTGAGCAGTCAGTCAGAAGATCCCATGCGTAACCAGTCAGACATGAGATGATCCGTGAGCAGTCAGTCAGAAGATCCCACGCATAACCAGTCAGATATGAGATGATCCGTGAGCAGTCAGTCAGAAGATCCCATGCGTAACCAGTCAGACATGAGATGATCCGTGAGCACTCAGTCAGAAGATCCCACTACATCTCATTACACTGGTAGACCACTACTGTATGACTCAACCTGTACGTTAGCTCACTCCCATAGTAGTTGTCAGCACCAGGCAACACGGAGAGACCATAAGAGGGTAGAGCCTGCACGGGGTCATTACATCCAGCTCCAGCTAACCACATCCTGAACTGCCCTGAGTCGACCAGTAGATGGAACTAACCACTGTGGGATTGAGATGAGTTCAACGAAAGGACATGCTGAAGACATTGAGGCTAATCGCTGGAGGAATCACAGGAAAGGACATGCTGAAGACATTGAGGCTAATCGCTGGAGGAATCACAGGAAAGGACATGCTGAAGACATTGATGCTAATCGCTGGAGGAATCACAGGAAATGACATGCTGAAGACATTGAGGCTAATCGCTGGAGGAATCACAGGAAAGGACATGCTGAAGACATTGAGGCTAATCGCTGGAGGAATCACAGGAAAGGACATGCTGAAGACATTGAGGCTAATCGCTAGAGGAATCACAGGAAAGGACATGCTGAAGACATTGAGGCTAATCGCTGGAGGAATCACAGGAAAGGACATGCTGAAGACATTGAGGCTAATCGCTAGAGGAATCACAGGAAATGACATGCTGAAGACATTGAGGCTAATCGCTGGAGGAATCACAGGAAAGGACATGCTGAAGACATTGATGCTAATCGCTGGAGGAATCACAGGAAAGGACATGCTGAAGACATTGAGGCTAATCACTAGAGGAATCACAGGAAAGGACATGCTGAAGACATTGAGGCTAATCGCTGGAGGAATCACAGGAAAGGACATGCTGAAGACATTGAGGCTAATCGCTAGAGGAATCACAGGAAATGACATGCTGAAGACATTGAGGCTAATCGCTGGAGGAATCACAGGAAAGGACATGCTGAAGACATTGATGCTAATCGCTGGAGGAATCACAGGAAAGGACATGCTGAAGACATTGAGGCTAATCGCTAGAGGAATCACAGGAAAGGACATGCTGAAGACATTGAGGCTAATCGCTGGAGGAATCACAGGAAAGGACATGCTGAAGACATTGAGGCTAATCGCTGGAGGAATCACAGGAAAGGACATGCTGAAGACATTGATGCTAATCGCTGGAGGAATCACAGGAAAGGACATGCTGAAGACATTGAGGCTAATCGCTGGAGGAATCACAGGAAAGGACATGCTGAAGACATTGAGGCTAATCGCTAGAGGAATCACAGGAAATGGAAGAAGTGAAGGTGAGGATTGGAACTATTTATTCAATGTGAAAATAGTTACCGTCTTGTTCTGCTGAACTTGGCATTCATGCCAAGTAGAACCTCCTCACCACAGAATGGAATCAAGATAAAGGATCTCTATAATCACTGCTCTTCCCTGCTTTACCAGGGTGCAATGCATTGTTGGTAGAGCATATATATATATATATTTTTAACCTTTTTAAAAATGTAACTAGGCAAGTCAGTTAAGAACAAATTCTTGTTTACAATGACGGCCTACACCGGCCAAACCCGGACGACACTGAGCCAATTGTGTGCCGCCCTATGGAATTCCCAATCACAGCCGGTTGTGATACAGCCTGGATTCGAACCAGGGTGTCTGTAATGACACCTCTAGCACTTCCAACACCAGGATTCTGGGTTTGATTCCCAGGACCAACCATATGTAAAATGTATGATGCAGGACTGTAAGTCCCTTTGGATAAAAGTGTCTGCTAAATGTCATATATTATGTATTATTTATAGTAGGCGAGCTTCCCCCGTACAAATGTAAATCGCTCGAGGGGCTAGAACACCATTATAAAAATACTATCAATATTCGTCACCACACCTGGATGTTGGGGTTCTGCGAGCTGATGTCTGCGTTGGCCAGCTCAGGGAAGTTCTTCAGGTCCAGAACGAAGGGCTTGATCTCCTCAGGCTCAGGCTGGGGCAGAACCCCTACGGAGCGGTGCTGGGAGTGGAACCACCTCCTCTTGTGGCGGTGCTCAGTGACAGGGGGGAGGAGGCTCTGGACCTGGTTCTGCTGCTCCAGGGCCTCCGGTCCATGATGGACCCCACTGATGGGCGGCTGAGCACGAGCCCGAGGAAAAAGATAGGACACCTCAATTAATCATCATGATGAAACACAGTGGACTGGACCGCTCTGAAGACCTTGATGACATTAATCATAAACAATACACTGATTACTGGCTAGTTTAAGATACAAAGGTTACTTGCTTTAGCTATTTGCCCAGGAAAAACATTTGCACCATGCTATGACTTAGTGACAGAGCTCCTAGAAACCATTGGGGCAACAAACCAGCAGACCAACCAGCCAAACCCTGTCCATCCGTCTGCTTCTCATTTATTTCCCACAGCAGCCAGAGCCCTAGCATCCAGGCCTTTGACAAAGAGGAGCCTGTGCCAGATTCTCTAGTTTTAATGAGAGCACTTCGAAGTCGTGGGACCCCTGGGATGGTGGGCAGGCTGGCCCTGTGTTTCAATCTGCCGTGTCCTGCCATGCCCTAGGGCAGCAGGTAGCCTAGCGGTTAAGAGCGTTGGGCCAGTAACCGAAAGGTCGCTGGGTCAAATCCCCAAGCCTTGTGAAAGGCACTTGATCCTAATTGCTACAGGAACTCACTCTGGATGAGAATGTCTGCTAATAACTCAAATGTAAAGAATGTGCAGCTACACTCAACAGACAGAAGCCATAGGTCTCCCTAAGGTCCTCCTCCCTCTGTCTCTCCCTCTTCTCCTCCCTCTGTCTGCCTGTCTGTGACAAAGTGAACATCGTCTAGCTCTGACATTGCTGATAGCTACTTTATTGCGGAAAAATGTACTCACTATGACTGTGATACTGTATGTGGTTATCTCAACTATCTTAAGATGAATGCACTAGATTGTCAGTCGCTCTGAATAAGAGCGTCTGCTAAATGACTCAAATGTAAATGTCAACCATCCTTTAGATCAAGTTGCCAGTAAAAATGTATCTAAGGTCAGGTAAGGTCAGGTAAGGGTCTTCTATTACTCAACACTTTTAATACAGCCAGTATCTACAGTGGTAATAAATAGCCCAAACATCTGACAGGACTTCAGTCACTGAAGCAGTGAAATGTAGTGCAGTTTAAACCAAAATCTGGAGTGGTGACAAAACAGTTGGTTATGGGCCCGAGAACAGACTGTACTTTTTCAGTGGCTGCAATTCTCCCATAAAAAAGTCAGCCTGTTGGTCGGTCAGATCTGATCCATTTAGAGGTAACCCCTGTCAAACATGATTGACTCTTTACTGATGAGAGGAGGATCCTGAAGACTTCCTCTGGGTCTTGTCAGGTCCCTCTGAGAATTAGGGGATGGTCATTACACGCTTCCAAACACATTAGGACTTGTCTTCCTTCTTTGTTCTGTGTTTTGATTGGATCTGGTGATCTATCATTTTGATTTAATTGGATCTGGTGATCTATCATTTTAATTTAATTGGATCTGGTGATCTATCATTTTGATTTAATTGGATCTGGTGATCTATCATTTTGATTTAATTGGATCTGGTGATCTATCATTTTGATTTAATTGGACCTGGTGATCTATCATTTTGATTTAATTGGACCTGGTGATCTATCATTTTGATTTAATTGGACCTGGTGATCTATCATTTTGATTTAATTGGACCTGGTGATCTATCATTTTGATTTAATTGGACCTGGTGATCTATCATTTTGATTTAATTGGACCTGGTGATCTATCATTTTGATTTAATTGGATCTGGTGATCTATCATTTTGATTTAATTGGATCTGGTGATCTATCATTTTGATTTAATTGGACCTGGTGATCTATCATTTTGATTTAATTGGACCTGGTGATCTATCATTTTGATTTAATTGGATCTGGTGATCTATCATTTTGATTTAATTGGATCTGGTGATCTATCATTTTGATTTAATTGGACCTGGTGATCTATCATTTTGATTTAATTGGATCTGGTGATCTATCATTTTGATTTAATTGGACCTGGTGATCTATCATTTTGATTTAATTGGACCTGGTGATCTATCATTTTGATTTAATTGGACCTGGTGTTCTGTATTTTGATTTAATTGGACCTGGTGTTCTGTATTTTGATTTAATTGGACCTGGTGATCTGTATTTTGATTTAATTGGACCTGGTGATCTACAATTTGATTTAATTGGACCTGGTGATCTACAATTTGATTTAATTGGACCTGGTGTTCTGTATTTTGATTTAATTGGATCTGGTGTTCTATATTTAAGCAATAAGGCCGGTGGAGGTGTGGTATATGGCCAATATACCACGGCCAAGGGCTGTTCTTAATCACTACACAAGTGACTATACATAGATAATAACGTATATAATAAAAGAGGGTGTGTGGGGGAGGGGCAATGCAAATAGCCTGGGTGACCATTTAATTAGATGTTCAGGAGTCTTATGGCTTGGGGGTAGAAGCTGTTCAGAACCCTCTTGGACCTAGACTTGGCGCCCCTGTTCCGCTTACCCTGCGGTAACAGAGAGAACAGTCTACAGACAATTTTTAGGGCCTTCCTCTGACACCGCCTGGTATTGAGGTCCTGGATGGCAGGAAGCTTGGCCCCAGTGATGTACTGGGCTGTACGCATTACCCTCTGTAGTGCCTTGCAGTCGGAGGCCGAGCAGTTGCCATACCAGGCAGTGATGCAACCAGGCAGTCATGTTTTCGATTGTGCAGCTGTATAACCTTTTGAGGATCTGAGGACCCATGCCAAATATTTTCAGTCTCCTGACGGGGAATAGGTTTTGTCGTGCCCTCTTCACGACTGTCTTGGTGTGCTTGGACCATGCTAGTTTGTTGGTGATGTGGACACCAAGAAACTTGAAGCTCTCAACCAGCTCCACTACAGCCCCGTCAATGAGAATTGGGGCGTGCTCAGTCCTCCTTTTCCTGTAGTCCACAATCATCTCCTTTGTCTTGATCACGTTGAGGGAGATCTTGTTGTCCTGGCACCACATTGCCAGGTCTCTGACCTCCTCCCTATAGGCTGTCTCGTCATTGTCGGTGATCAGGCCTACCACAGGGAGTACAGGAGGGGACTGAGCACGCACCCCTGAGGGGCCCCAGTGTTGAGGATCAGCGTGGTGGATGTGTTGTTACCTACCCTTACCACCTGGGGGTGGCTCAGTCCCCTCCTGTACTCCCTGTTCACTCATGACTGCATGGCCAGGCACGACTCCAACACCATCATTAAGATTGCCGATGATACAACAGTGATCACCGACAATAGCGAGACTGCCTATAGGGAGTTCAGGATCCAGTTGCAGGGAGGTGTTTAGTCCCAGGGTCCTTAGCTTAGTGATGAGCTTTGAGGGAACTATGCTGTTGAACGCTGAGCTGTAGTTGCTCAGTGAATAGCATTCTCACATACATGTTCCTTTTGTCCAGGTGGGAAAGGCCAGTGTGGAGTGCAATAGAGATTGCATCATCTGTGAATCTGTTAAGGCAGTGTGCAAATTTAGGTGGGTCTAGGGTTTCTGGGATAATGGTGTCGATATGAGCCATGATCAGCCTTTCAAAGCACTTCATAGCTACAGACGTGAGTGCTACGGGTCGGTAGTCATTTAGGCAGGTTAACTTAGTGTACTTGGGCACAGGGACTATGGTGGTCTGCTTGAAACATGTTGGTATTACAGACTCAGACAAGGAGAGGTTGAAAATGTCAGTGAAGACACTTGCCAGTTGGTCAGCGCATGCTCACAGTACACGTCCTGGTAATCCGTCTGGCCCTGCGGCCTTGTCAATGTTGACCTGTTTAAAGGTCTTACTCACATCGGCTGCGGAGAGCGTGATCACACCGTCTTCCGGAACAGCTGGTGATCTCATGCATGTTTCCGTGTTATTTGCCTCGATGCGAGTATAGAAGTAGTTTAGCTCGTCTGGTAGGCTTGTGTCACTGGGCAGCTCTAGGATGTGCTTCCCTTTGTAGTCTGTAATGGTTTGCAAGCTCTGTCACATCCAACGTGCGTAAGAGGAGAGGAACACAGGCAGGGCAGGGCAGAGAGGGCAGGACAGGGCAGAGGGAAGGGCAGAGAGGGCAGGCAGGCGAGTGGTGTGACAGGCAGGCAGGCCTGATTTATGTGTCCACAGATATCAAAGGCCTCTACACTTGGCCCTTTCCAAACCATTACAGAATAACAATAAACTATGGGGTCCTTTGATCGCAAGCCTTGAAAGAGTGAGGAGGCAAGGAGAGGGAGGGAGAAGAAACAGATAGGTAGAGTGAACAGGTTTCAATATTTGTGAACCAGGCCATGCACACACCACATTCTACACCCCTCCTCAGCCCCCCCATGATACGGGGAAAACCAATAACACAGATGGCCAAAGTAAACAATCAACCAGCCTGACCTCTGACCTTATTCCAGTGTGAGAGAGATCTGCTGAGGGTTCCTTTAACCCTGCTGAGGGTAAAGTTTGGGTTAGGGTTATGTAAGCCCTTGCTATTGTGCCTCTTGCTCCTCTATTGTTCAAACCAGCCCCTCCTCTACCTGGTTAAACTGGCATCTACCAGGTAGGGTCACTGGTGCCCAAAACGCACACTCATTACCACCACCAGAATCACAACATGCTATCTCTCTCTTTCTGTCCCCTCTTTCTCTATTTCGCTTTCTCTCTAACTCTCTCACTCTCCGTCTCTGTCTCACTCTCTCTCCCTCTCACACTCTCCCTCTCTCTAACTCTCCCTCTCTGTCGCTCTCTCTAACTCTCTCCCTCTCTGTCTCCCTCTCTCCCTCTCTGTCTCTCACTCTCCCTCTCTCCCTCTCTGTCTCTCACTCTCCCTCTCTGTCTCTCACTCTCCCTCTCTGTCTCTCACTCTCCCTCTCTGTCTCTCTGTCTCCCTCTCTGTCTCTCACTCTCCCTCTCTGTTTTTCTTTTGTTTGACATCCAACTGACATACATCATCAATCAGTTATAGACTATGGGCATCAGGACATAAATAGGGCATCCATTGAAGGAGACCCAGGGGAGAGAATGTACAGAGGAACGATTTCATAGAGCTCTGGAATCTGTCTGTTTAAACCTTTCCTCCATTCTTACATCTGATTCTGTTCATGGTGACCTTCAAGGCCCCACACACACACACACACACACACACACACACACACACACACACCCATATATGTCCATGAGCCGCACAAACACCCACATGAGTTACTCTTACAGATAGATATGTGCTTCAAATGGAATTCAGAAAGCCCATATGTTATAGCTGCTGTAGACGAGGAGGCTGTCTGTGTAATACTACGCTGCTCCGTGCAACTCAGAACGACCTTCTCTCGATGCCTAGATATCTTACTATACATGGAGAAACGGCGAACAACCCTTTACCCCAAGGCCCTAGAGATTTCAGTGTAGCATAATGTTAGGCACAACATTGTCCGTCTGTGATTCTTTGATTTGGTTTGTTAGAAGGTTAACTTTTGTAACTGAAGTGAATTACAATTCAGAATATGTCATACACTACAGTAAGTTTCGCTGGCACGAGAACAGATCCTCTCTGTGGATAAATGTAAGTTCATTTCAATTTGAAGAGATAACTGACCACAAATAAGCTATTATATTAGGCTATAGCGTAAAATATGTAATTCATTTCATAGAGGATAATTTACATCAGCTCAATTCGTATCCAAATCCTGTGACATTTGGAACGTATTATTTACCTAAAATCTAGAAGAAAATAATTAAGAAAAAAGTTGCTTACCAACAAAAACACACCGTTGTGGCGTTTGTGGTGGTGTTTGTTGGGAAAGCTCATCACCAACACAACGAAAAGTACTAAAACGATGATAATTATCGTTGGACATCTCCCTCCGACTAGAAACATTTTCTCCATTGAAGTGACAACTAAGACCAGGTGGCAGTATTTGCGGTACTCAATCTATCACACGTATTCTTTCACTACAGTTATTTATTTTGCGTGATAAAATAAAAAGTTGATCTCATCATCGGCGGTTGTTCTTTTCCGTGATTCGTTCCCGAGCAAGTCACGTAATTGAACCAGCCAGAAGAAAGTCACGCATTCAACCAATAGCTTCAGAGTAGTCTTCTTGATAAAGATGCGCTCTAATGTCCGGTGGAAAAATCCATATCCCGCTGCCGCACTAGGACGCAACTGATTTCTCCTTTCGCTGTCTGCCTCCCTGTATTGCGCGTCTAGGTCAATGTGCGCTCTTCAATCTTCGCGTTAAAACCAGACCAACTTGGACTATAGTGCCAAGGATGCTTTGAGTGCCAGGTGCAGACCACGCACTCTCTCTGTCCGCACCGGTGAACGGTTTATTGAACTAGGTTAAAAGAGTTGGCTACATTTCGCTATGGTTGGTGGATGTTTTCTACTAATACAATCACATCTGGAGTTGAGCATAGCCTGTATGCGTTTGATCTCGGATCCATTGTCCAATGAAGGTCCCTTAGCCACGTGTTGTCCCGGAATGAGTATGCTGCAGCTCTGATCCAGAAGGAAACCTGTTACCACTCTCTGAATTCATATGTTCACAGCTTCTACACTGTTGTTTGGTAGAAAAGTAATGCTCACGAATCAATGGGGGTGTCTCTTTCAGGGATCCACTTTTCCAAATGGAGGGGATTGAAGAGCCATTTTAGAGAAGTTGTGATCTCCACACAGAAATGACTGGTAATTGGCATGGACATAAAGGGAGAGGAGACTGGTAGACTATTACATGGATAAAAAGCCAGCCAACACATTATCCTGAAAACTACCTCATGTCAATAAGAGATGCCAGCCAACACATTATCCTGAAAGCTACCTCATGTCAATAAGAGATGCCAGCCAACACATTATCCTGAAAGGTGCCTCATGTCAGTAAGAGATGCCAGCCAACACATTATCCTGAAAGCTACCTCATGTCAATAAGAGATGCCAGCCAACACATTATCCTGAAAGCTACCTCATGTCAATAAGAGATACCAGCCAACACATTATCCTGAAAGGTGCCTTATGTCAATAAGAGATACCAGCCAACACATTAGCCTGAAAGGTGCCTCATGTCAGTAAGAGATGCCAGCTAACACATTATCCTGAAAGCTACCTCATGTCAATAAGAGATGCCAGCCAACACATTATCCTGAAAGCTACCTCATGTCAATAAGAGATGCCAGCCAACACATTATCCTGAAAGCTACCTCATGTCAATAAGAGATACCAGCCAACACATTAGCCTGAAAGCTGCCTCATGTCAATAAGAGATGCCAGCCAACACATTAGCCTGAAAGGTGTCTCATGTCAATAAGAGATGCCAGCCAACACATTAGCCTGAAAGGTGCCTCATGTCAATAAGAGATGCCAGCCAACACATTAAGCCTGAAAGCTGCCTCATGTCAATAAGAGATGCCAGCCAACACATTAGCCTGAAAGGTGTCTCATGTCAATAAGAGATGCCAGCCAACACATTAGCCTGAAATGTGCCTCATGTCAATAAGAGATGCCAGCCAACACATTAGCCTGAAAGGTGTCTCATGTCAGTAAGAGATGTGTCAAGGTGCTGACAGAACAGCTGATGCCTACTTTTACACCATGTAAAGAGATGGTGTGTGAATGCAAACTTCATGACAGTGTAGGGTAGGCTATAGTGTACTCCACACAAAGGCCTATTTTTTTAAATACATGTTTGCTATTTGAATATACACTGAGTATACCAAACATTAAGAAACCCTTCCTAGTATTGAGTTACACACCCACACACACACACAGTTGGATGTCTTTTGGATGGTAGACAAATCTTGATACACATGGGAAACTGTTGAGTGTGAAAAACCCAACAGTGTTGCAGTTCTTGACACACTCAAACCGATGCGCCTGGCACCTACTACCATACCCCGTTCAAAGGCACTTAAGTATTTTGTCTTGTCCGTTCACCCTCTGAACGGCACAATTACACAATCCATGTCTTCATTTATTTGCTTGTTTTATTGAACCTTTAACTAGGCAAGTCAGTTAAGAACACATTCTTAATTACAATGACGACCTAGGAACAGTGGGTTAACTGCCTGTTCAGGGGCAGAACAACAGATCTTTACCTTGTCAGCTCTGGGATTTGATCTTGAAACCTTTCGGTTACTGGCCCTACGCTCTAACCACTAGGCCTCCTGCCGCCCCAAATTGACTCAAGGCTTAAAAATCCTTCTTTATCCTTCTCCTCCCCTTCATCTACACTGATTTGAAGTCGATTTAACAAGTGACATCAAGAAGGGATCATAGCTTTCACCTGGATTCACCTGGTCAGTCTAAGTCATGGAAAGAGCAGGTGTTCATAATGTTTTGTCCATTCAGTGTATTTCAGAGGATGACTTTTGAGAGTGTTTCCATATGAAAGGCAGTACTTTTACCCAGAGCCCAGGTTTTAGTCACAACCTAAGACTGTCTGAGGGGGCTCTGAGTGGTACGCTACACTATGCCTTATTCATAGCCCACGGCCCGGCCCACATCCCGGCCCACGGACAGCTCTAGGTGGTTACAGTCCAGTTTGCTCAGCTGACAGGAACAGGAGACTTCCTCAGGATGTAGTGCACCACAGTGGACCAGGACCAGCAAACAGCACTGTGGTATGGACACACACACACACACACACACACACACACACACACACACACACACACACACACACACACACACACATACAAATACGCACATGCATGGAAGCACACACACACAAACATGCGCACGTATGCAGGCACGCACACAAACACGTACACACACTCTCATAGCCCTCCACCACTACAATCCAGATATTGCTATATCGCCCACAGAGTCCCCAACCCACACTGTGGTCCATATATGAGAGCGATACACCGGCCACACACAGACATGCACAGAGGCATGCATACACGCACAAGATCAATGAATCACATTGATGCCATTAGAATCTCATAGATTATCTTGAATATGACACAAGAGACGGTGACTCAGAAGGCCTGGTTTCAGAGTGATCCGTAACCCCAGGAGACCTGTAAACATCTGTGACTCAGAAGGCCTAGTTTCAGAGTGATCCGTAACCCCAGGAGACCTGTAAACATCTGTGACTCAGAAGGCCTCGTTTCAGAGTGATCCGTAACCCCAGGAGACCTGTAAACATCTGTGACTCAGAAGGCCTGGTTTCAGAGTGATCCGTAACCCCAGGAGACCTGTAAACATCTGTGACTCAGAAGGCCTGGTTTCAGAGTGATCCGTAACCCCAGGAGACCTGTAAACATCTGACTCAGAAGGCCTTGTTTCAGAGTGATCCGTAACCCCAGGAGACCTGTAAACATCTGTGACTCAGAAGGCCTCGTTTCAGAGTGATCCGTAACCCCAGGAGACCTGTAAACATCTGACTCAGAAGGCCTTGTTTCAGAGTGA
This sequence comes from Oncorhynchus nerka, assembly GCF_034236695.1. Lineage (NCBI taxonomy): Eukaryota > Metazoa > Chordata > Actinopteri > Salmoniformes > Salmonidae > Oncorhynchus > Oncorhynchus nerka. The sequence continues at coordinate 12,402,206 of NC_088408.1, read as the reverse complement.
TCCGTAACCCCAGGAGACCTGTAAACATCTGTGACTCAGAAGGCCTGGTTTCAGAGTGATCCGTAACCCCAGGAGACCTGTAAACATCTGTGACTCAGAAGGCCTGGTTTCAGAGTGATCCGTAACCCCAGGAGACCTGTAAACATCTGTGACTCAGAAGGCCTCGTTTCAGAGTGATCCGTAACCCCAGGAGACCTGTAAACATCTGTGACTCAGAAGGCCTCGTTTCAGAGTGATCCGTAACCCCAGGAGACCTGTAAACATCTGTGACTCAGAAGGCCTCGTTTCAGAGTGATCCGTAACCCCAGGAGACCTGTAAACATCTGACTCAGAAGGCCTTGTTTCAGAGTGATCCGTAACCCCAGGAGACCTGTAAACATCTGTGACTCAGAAGGCCTTGTTTCAGAGTGATCCGTAACCCCAGGAGACCTGTAAACATCTGTGACTCAGAAGGCCTTGTTTCAGAGTGATCCGTAACCCCAGGAGACCTGTAAACATCTGTGACTCAGAAGGCCTGGTTTCAGAGTGATCCGTAACCCCAGGAGACCTGTAAACATCTGTGACTCAGAAGGCCTGGTTTCAGAGTGATCCGTAACCCCAGGAGACCTGTAAACATCTGTGACTCAGAAGGCCTGGTTTCAGAGTGATCCGTAACCCCAGGAGACCTGTAAACATCTGACTCAGAAGGCCTTGTTTCAGAGTGATCCGTAACCCCAGGAGACCTGTAAACATCTGTGACTCAGAAGGCCTCGTTTCAGAGTGATCCGTAACCCCAGGAGACCTGTAAACATCTGACTCAGAAGGCCTTGTTTCAGAGTGATCCGTAACCCCAGGAGACCTGTAAACATCTGTGACTCAGAAGGCCTGGTTTCAGAGTGATCCGTAACCCCAGGAGACCTGTAAACATCTGTGACTCAGAAGGCCTGGTTTCAGAGTGATCCGTAACCCCAGGAGACCTGTAAACATCTGTGACTCAGAAGGCCTCGTTTCAGAGTGATCCGTAACCCCAGGAGACCTGTAAACATCTGTGACTCAGAAGGCCTCGTTTCAGAGTGATCCGTAACCCCAGGAGACCTGTAAACATCTGTGACTCAGAAGGCCTCGTTTCAGAGTGATCCGTAACCCCAGGAGACCTGTAAACATCTGACTCAGAAGGCCTTGTTTCAGAGTGATCCGTAACCCCAGGAGACCTGTAAACATCTGTGACTCAGAAGGCCTTGTTTCAGAGTGATCCGTAACCCCAGGAGACCTGTAAACATCTGTGACTCAGAAGTCCTGGTTTCAGAGTGATCCGTAACCCCAGGAGACCTGTAAACATCTGTGACTCAGAAGGCCTGGTTTCAGAGTGATCCGTAACCCCAGGAGACCTGTAAACATCTGTGACTCAGAAGGCCTGGTTTCAGAGTGATCCGTAACCCCAGGAGACCTGTAAACATCTGTGACTCAGAAGGCCTGGTTTCAGAGTGATCCGTAACCCCAGGAGACCTGTAAACATCTGTGACTCAGAAGGCCTCGTTTCAGAGTGATCCGTAACCCCAGGAGACCTGTAAACATCTGTGACTCAGAAGGCCTCGTTTCAGAGTGATCCGTAACCCCAGGAGACCTGTAAACATCTGTGACTCAGAAGGCCTCGTTTCAGAGTGATCCGTAACCCCAGGAGACCTGTAAACATCTGACTCAGAAGGCCTTGTTTCAGAGTGATCCGTAACCCCAGGAGACCTGTAAACATCTGTGACTCAGAAGGCCTTGTTTCAGAGTGATCCGTAACCCCAGGAGACCTGTAAACATCTGTGACTCAGAAGGCCTTGTTTCAGAGTGATCCGTAACCCCAGGAGACCTGTAAACATCTGTGACTCAGAAGGCCTGGTTTCAGAGTGATCCGTAACCCCAGGAGACCTGTAAACATCTGTGACTCAGAAGGCCTTGTTTCAGAGTGATCCGTAACCCCAGGAGACCTGTAAACATCTGTGACTCAGAAGGCCTGGTTTCAGAGTGATCCGTAACCCCAGGAGACCTGTAAACATCTGTGTGCCTCTGAGGTGGTCCCCGTGATTTACATGCAATTAACAAACAAACATAGTGTCACACACAGGTTAACAGATGGACAGGAAGAAGACAGGAACTTTTATTGTGTTTACATCCATTACCGTTTTATTTTGTGACACAGGTTCATTTGACATGCACTTTTGTCTTAATTGTGTAAATTCTACATCAGTTGTGTAGCTTGTTGTGGTAATCAAATGATACCTATATAGTTTAACTCACTACAATGGAGTGATTCCAAAACATTATTTTAGCTACTGTGATCCCAATACGGGACTGAAATATAGTCCCTCCTCCACCCCAAAAAAGAAAAACAAATTCTTCACAGGATTCAGACTGTTAACTGCTGTTTTCCAGGGGGAGACTTAGTTTTAGTCTCTCTGTCAGTCTGTCTCTGTCTTTCTTTCTCTGTGTGTCTATCTCTGTCTCTCTCTCTGTCCGTGTCTCTCTGTCTCGCTCTTCCTCATCATTCTCTCTCCTTCTCTCTCCCCTGCCTATCCACCCCCCCTCTCTCTCTGTCTGTTGGCAGGATAATGTAACTCACAAGACAAGACAACAGAATACCCTTCAACATGAGTCTCAGTCCCAGCCTTGCCTGAAGCAGAGAAGCTAGCCTAGTGATGCTACTGGGACGTCAGTGAGCCAGCCATAATAATAAAAACATCAAACAGCCTCCTAGCCTCTGGCGCTTACAGCCTTACCCTGAGCCAAGGATCAGAACCAGTCCTTTTTTCCTCTGTAAATAACGAAAGCAGAGTACTACTGAAGTTATTGTGAACAGTATGTACAGGTATGAAGTTGTCATAGAGGAGGATGAGATGTAGTAGTTGAAGGTGATGTCCTTTTGGATGTAATTTTATCTACCCAGTAGCCCATATGGGCAAACATTGATGTTTCACAAAACGTTTCTCAGAAAGGTGAAATCTGCTGTCTCTAATTTGCTACATTTGACATAAATGTCCCCTTTATGGGAGGTCATAAAGGCTTTCTAACACATTGATAAATGGTTATAACTCATTGGTTAATCTCATCTACCAGACAGTTCTCTCTCAATCAAGCCTGAGGATGAGGTTACTCATTGCTTGAAGTTGTGTGATTATAAAACTGACCTTAGATCTTTAAGAGCAATTGCATTTTATTCCCTAGCTTTGGTTACTGTATCACCAAGTACATGTTGCTCTGTCCGGAGTCCCCCTGAAGTACCCCCTAATGTACAGTTTACCTATAAGCCTATGTTCTCACCTGAAGTACCCCCTAATGTACAGTTTACCTATAAGCCTATGTTCTCACCTGAAGTACCCCCTAATGTACAGTTTACCAGTAAGCCTATGTTCTCACCTCTAGTACCTCCTAATGTACAGTTTACCTATAAGCCTATGTTCTCACCTCTAGTACCCCCTAATGTACAGTTTACCTATAAGCCTATGTTCTCACCTGAAATACCCCCTAATGTACAGTTTACCTATAAGCCTATGTTCTCACCTGAAGTACCCCCTAATGTACAGTTTACCAGTAAGCCTATGTTCTCACCTCTAGTACCTCCTAATGTACAGTTTACCTATAAGCCTATGTTCTCACCTCTAGTACCTCCTAATGTACAGTTTACCTATAAGCCTATGTTCTCACCTGAAGTACCCCCTAATGTACAGTTTACCAGTAAGCCTATGTTCTCACCTCTAGTACCCCCTAATGTACAGTTTACCTATAAGCCTATGTTCTCACCTGAAGTACCCCCTAATGTACAGTTTACCTATAAGCCTATGTTCTCACCTGAAGTACCCCCTAATGTACAGTTGACCTATATGCCTATGTTCTCACCTGAAGTACCCCCTAATGTACAGTTTACCTATAAGCCTATGTTCTCACCTGAAGTACCCCCTAATGTACAGTTTACCAGTAAGCCTATGTTCTCACCTCTAGTACCTCCTAATGTACAGTTTACCTATAAGCCTATGTTCTCACCTGAAGTACCCCCTAATGTACAGTTTACCTATAAGCCTATGTTCTCACCTGAAGTACCCCCTAATGTACAGTTGACCTATAAGCCTATGTTCTCACCTCTAGTACCCCCTAATGTACAGTTTACCTATAAGCCTATGTTCTCACCTCTAGTACCCCCTAATGTACAGTTTACCTATAAGCCTATGTTCTCACCTGAAATACCCCCTAATGTACAGTTTACCTATAAGCCTATGTTCTCACCTGAAGTACCCCCTAATGTACAGTTTACCAGTAGGCCTATGTTCTCACCTGAAATACCCCCTAATGTACAGTTTACCTATAAGCCTATGTTCTCACCTCTAGTACCCCCTAATGTACAGTTTACCTATAAGCCTATGTTCTCACCTCTAGTACCTCCTAATGTACAGTTTACCTATAAGCCTATGTTCTCACCTCTAGTACCCCCTAATGTACATTTTACCTATAAGCCTATGTTATCACATCTAGTACCCCCTAATGTACAGTTTACCTATAAGCCTATGTTCTCACCTCTAGTACCCCCTAACAGTTTACCTATAAGCCTATGTTCTCACCTCTAGTACCCCCTAACAGTTTACCAGTAAGCCTATGTTCTCACCTCTAGTACCCCCTAATGTACAGTTTACCTATAAGCCTATGTTCTCACCTCTAGTACCCCCTAATGTACAGTTTACCTATAAGCCTATGTTCTCATGAAGCTTCCAAAGTGTCCCTTAGAACTCAAGGGGGGGAGGGGGGCAAAGAACGGCCCGCCGGGCACTTCAATCCGGCCCGCAAGACATTTGTGTATTAAATATTATTGCATTTGAGTTACGACTTGCCACAAACTTAAAAGCCCAACAAAATATGTTTATTAGACAGTGTTCTACTCCAGACTCTGTAACTAAGTCAAGCTACGGCTGTGGCACATCAAATCACAAAGCATAGCAAGCCGTCTACTGAAGGGGAGTTTGTGAAAGAGTGTTTGGTGGAGACTGCTGGTATATTTTGTCCTAAGAGTTCAAAAAACTACAATTGTAGAACATTTGCTCATCACGCAGAACCATCACCAGGCGCGTGGAAGTGATAGGTCAGTGATAGGTCAAGCTATCACTAGCTAATCTCAGAGTTGAAGAAAAAAAGCAGATGTCTTTGATCTGTTTTTCTATAGCACTGGATGAGAATAACTGGCATCAGAGACACCGCTCAACTTATTTGTAAGTGGAAAAAATGAGAACTTTGAAATAACAGAGGAACTTCTTGCGATGGAATCAATGATGGAAACAACCAGGGCCTCTGATTTATATGACAGGGTGTCTGCCTGCTTGGGGTAAAAATGAATCTACCTTGGCGCAAACTGACAAACAGATGGATCACCAAATCTAATCGGTAAAAACATTGGCCTACTAAAAAGAATACAAGACAAAGTAGAAGAAGAAAGCCCTAACTCGGAGGCTTTAATATTTCTTCACATCAGGAAGCCCTGTGTACAAGTCTGGAAAAGCTGGAAAATGTTGTCAAAGTGGTTGTAAAACTTGTCAACTTTATACGGCAAGGAGGCTTATCCATAGTCAGTTCAACTTTATACAGGCAAGGAGGCTTATCCATCATCAGTTCAACTTTATACAGGCAAGGAGGCTTATCCATCGTCAGTTCAACTTTATACAGGCAAGGAGGCTTATCCATCATCAGTTCAACTTTATACAGGCAAGGAGGCTTATCCATCATCAGTTCAACTTTATACGGCAAGGAGGCTTATCCATCGTCAGTTCAACTTTATACAGGCAAGGAGGCTTATCCATCATCAGTTCAACTTTATACAGGCAAGGAGGCTTATCCATCATCAGTTCAACTTTATACGGCAAGGAGGCTTATCCATCGTCAGTTCAACTTTATACAGCAAGGAGGCTTATCCATCATCAGTTCAACTTTATACAGACAAGGAGGCTTATCCATCATCAGTTCAACTTTATACAGGCAAGGAGGCTTATCCATCATCAGTTCAACTTTATACAGCAAGGAGGCTTATCCATCATCAGTTCAACTTTATACAGACAAGGAGGCTTATCCATCGTCAGTTCAACTTTATACAGGCAAGGAGGCTTATCCATCATCAGTTCAACTTTATACAGGCAAGGAGGCTTATCCATCGTCAGTTCAACTTTATACAGGCAAGGAGGCTTATCCATCATCAGTTCAACTTTATACAGGCAAGGAGGCTTATCCATCATCAGTTCAAATTTATACAGGCAAGGAGGCTTATCCATCATCAGTTCAACTTTATACGGCAAGGAGGCTTATCCATCGTCAGTTCAACTTTATACAGGCAAGGAGGCTTATCCATCGTCAGTTCAACTTTATACAGGCAAGGAGGCTTATCCATCATCAGTTCAACTTTATACGGCAAGGAGGCTTATCCATCGTCAGTTCAACTTTATACAGCAAGGAGGCTTATCCATCATCAGTTCAACTTTATACAGGCAAGGAGGCTTATCCATCATCAGTTCAACTTTATACAGACAAGGAGGCTTATCCATCATCAGTTCAACTTTATACAGGCAAGGAGACTTATCCATCATCAGTTCAACTTTATACAGGCAAGGAGGCTTATCCATCGTCAGTTCAACTTTATACAGACAAGGAGGCTTATCCATCGTCAGTTCAACTTCATACAGGCTTATCCATCGTCAGTTCAACTTTATACAGGCAAGGAGACTTATCCATCGTCAGTTCATTCAGCTGCTCAATGACACAGAGGCAGAACACCAGGACTTGTTGAACCATTCAAATGTGAACGGCTAAGCCTGGGGAAAGTGTTTCGTCCTGTGTGGGAACTGAGAGGGAAGATAGTTATGTTCCCTGATACGGTTGGTAAAGCTGATGACTTCTCCGAATTGAAAGACTCACAATTGCTGGGCGACTTTGCTTCCGGTGTGGACATACTGGGGCGTCTGAATGTGAAACTGCAGGGAAATGATGTTTTTGTGCATTGAACTGTATTCCAACGTGAAAGCATTCAAGGCCAAACTTACAAATGAGCAGCCAGTCTCTCGCTCATTTTCCGACACTCGCCACACTGAACGCGCCCAAATCGCAGTGCCGCACTGAGACAAACAGTTTGATCGACCTGCATTCAGAGTTTTCCCGCCACTTCTCAGACTTCACCAGATTGAGACTGAGCTGGAGCTTGTATCATGGCCCTCTGTCTTTCGACAGTGAAAAAGCACCACCAGACACAATTGGAGCTCATCAACATCCAATGTGACAGTGCTTTGAAGGAGAAGTTAAGAAGGCCAGCATCCCGAAGTCGCCTCTTCACTGCTGACGTCGAGACTGGTGTTTTGCGGGTACTATTTAATGAAGCTGCCAGTTGAGGACTTGTGTGGCGTCTGTTTCTCAAACTAGACACTCTAATGTACTTGTCTTCTTGCTCAGATGTGCACCAGGGCCTCCCATTCCTCTTTCAATTCTGGTTAGATCCAGTTTGCGCTGTTCTGTGAAGGGAGTAATATACAGCGTTGTATGAGATCTTCAGTTTCTTGGCAATTTCTCACATGGAATAACCTTAATTTCTCAGAACAGGAATAGATTGACGAGTTTCTGTCACGTCCTGACCTTAGTTCCTTTTTCATGTCTCTATTTTTGGTTTGGTCAGGGCGTGAGTTGGGGTGGGCATTCTATGTTTTTGTTCTATGTTTTGTATTTCTGTGTTTGGCCTGGTATGGTTCCCAATCAGAGGCAGCTGTCTATCATTGTCTCTGATTGAGAACCATACTTCGGCAGCCTGTTCCCACCTGTGTTTGTGGGTAGTTGTTTTCTGTTTTGTGTGTCTTCACCTTACAGAACTGTTTTGTTTCGTTCACTCTCTCTCTTTGTTGTTTTTTGGTTATTGCAGTGTTCAGTTTATTTATTAAAATTAACATGGACACTTACCACGCTGCGTTTTGGTCTGATCCTTCCTATTGCTCATACGAGGAGGACACGATCGTTACAGTTTCAGAAGAAAGTTATTTGTTTCTGGCTATTTTGAGCCTGTAATCGAACCCACAAATGTTGATGCTCCAGATACTCAACTAGTCTAAAAAAGGCCAGTGTTAATGCTTCTTTAATCAGAACGACAGTTTTCAGCTGTGCTAACATAGTTGCAAAAGGGTTTTCTAATGATCAATTAGCCTTTTAAATTATAAACTTGGATTAGCTAATATAACGTGCCATTGGAACACAGGAGTGATGGTTGCTGATAATGGGCCTCTATACGTGTATGTAGATATTCCATTAAACAAATCAGCCGTTTCCAGCTACAATAGTCATTTACAACATTAACAATGTCTACACTGTATTTCTGATCGATTAGATGTTATTTGAATGGACAGAAAATGTGCTTTTCTTTAAAAAACAAGGACATTTCTAAGTGACCCCAAACTTTTGAACGGTAGTGTATATATTTGGAAGTTTGCATATTTTGACTAAGTTTGATTGAACTTTACAAGGGTAGAGATGCAGGATCTGTGTGTGTTTTTGACTGTGTCTGATGTTATAAATGATATTAAAAATAATCTGTCCACAAAAAACAAGGGAAGAGATGGTACAAGGGTAGAATTGTTCTGTTCATATGTACACCTACAGTACACAAGTAGTTGCGTGTCAATGTGAAAATGAATAAAGGCTTCACATGTTTTGTCACGCATATAGTATGTGGCCCTTCAATTGGTTTCAAAAACTCAATGTGCCTTTTGAGCCAAAAGGTCTACCCACCCCTGTCCTAGGTACTAGTACCCCTAGTTGAGAATCACTGCACTAACCTAGCCTGTGGAAGTGAGGCAGTGCAAAGGCCCTCAGCTTGACATTCGGAAGGAAGGAATTTCCAAACGGAACAGAGACTGCCCCCTGCTGTTGGACATACTTGCATCTCAATAGTCTAGAGAGGCGTCCTCTGTTGGACATACATCAATACATCTCTGAGCCGCAGGCCGCATCTCAATAGTCTAGAGAGGCGTCCTCTGTTGGACATACATCAATACATCTCTGAGCCGCAGGCCGCATCTCAATAGTCTAGAGAGGCGTCCTCTGTTGGACATACATCAATACATCTCTGAGCCGCAGGCCGCATCTCAATAGTCTAGAGAGGCGTCCTCTGTTGGACATACATCAATACATCTCTGAGCCGCAGGCCGCATCTCAATAGTCTAGAGAGGCGTCCTCTGTTGGACATACATCAATACATCTCTGAGCCGCAGGCCGCATCTCAATAGTCTAGAGAGGCGTCCTCCTCTCCTGTCCTTTATTCATACTGATCTGAAAACACTGTACTCCTATTTCACCTGGACTGGCTGTTCTGTCTGCTGACAGATCTATTAACTAAATTAAAATAGATGTTATCCTCAGCAGGGATTACAGTTGTATTTACATGTCCAGTAGGACATGACGTAGGTAGGCTACAGGTTTGATTTTGAAGCAGATATCCTTTCTTCTGGAACAATGACAGATTTTATCTGATGCACTTTATTCCCTTGAAGAATCACAAACAGCAAAATCGTTCATTGATTTACGATGTTGGTCTGTGTCGCTGCTTCCTCCTCCTCTACGGTGAATTGCTATTCTGAACTCACTTGATATCCATTGATTCCCACAATTACCCTTGAATTACCCATAAGCCACTGGATATAAGGAGTATAATTGCATTTCTGAGGAATGCCCACTCTGCTCTCCAATCGAGAGGGATAGATAGGGTTTTTTAGGCAGTGAAGAGAGGGTTTAGTTTGCTCTACCATTCTACGCCTGACTGGCATAACAATGATCCTATTTTGAGCCAGAGAAGGAATTTCCTGCCTCTTCATTGGAGCAGACGAGATCTCAACTCAATCTATAGGCAAAGAGAAGACACACACACACACACACACACATAGGCCTAACTGTGGATGAGAGGATATGGAGATGTAACTCGATTAGAAGTTCAGAGACATGGGACATTATAATTCAACCCTCTACTACCGTATATGTGGCACATCAGTTAGGCCTAGGCTATATGGCATCCAGTATATTCACGAGTCATACTCTCTTGTCTCGTTTAAGTTGGAAGTTGGAACAAAGCTTTTAAAAAAGCTCCTTGCAACTCAGGCTACAAGAGACTCAAAACTCCAGCATGATCGCATCTATCACTTCCATCTCTCAGACCTGTTATTGTGTTATATACATATTATAAACATGATTAGGCCTATTCATTTGTTATTGTAGACCCATGATAAAGCTTTTAGTTGACTGAAATGTTGACTAAATACATATTAAAATGAAGAAAGCTATACACATCTGTGCACTTGCATGTTTGACCCAATTCAAACAAGGAATACATTGTTTCTGAACATTTTTTAACCATTATTTAACTAGGCAAGTCAGTTATGAACAAATTCTTATTTTACAATAATGGCCTACCCCGGCCAAACCCTCCCCTAACCCGGGCGACGCTGTGCCAATTGTGAGCCGCCCTATGGGACTTGCCCCCCCGGGATCGAACCAGGGTCTGTAGTGACACCTCTAACACTAAGATGCAGTGCAGTAACATCGAAGCTGAACAGAGAAGACATTTCACACTTGGTTTAAACAATGGAAGCATAATTTGATTTATTTTTAGTTAACCTTTATTTAACCAGGAAAAACCCATTGAGACCCAGAGTCTCTTTCTCAAGGGAGACCTGGTCAAGAAGACAGCAACAATCAATACATTACATCATTAAAACATACAGCAATACTATACAACATGATCCAGACTAAAAAAAGCATTTACACTCCACTTTAACAGTCTTCCATAATTTCAAAAAATAAATTCAGTAGTACTAACATATCTAGATGAAGCATGGATTGTAGATTTTTCCATGTGTCTGGTGCACAAGAAGAGAAGGCAGTCTTGCCTAATACTGTGAATGTCCTGGGGACTTTAAGTAGCAACCACCTAGCAGACCATGTATGGTTACTGCTGGTGGTGAAGGAGACCAGACTACAGAGGGAGTTTACCTGCTGGTGGGGAATGAGACCAGACTACAGAGGTAAAGAGGGAGTTTACCTGCTGGTGGGGAAGGAGACCAGACTACAGAGGGAGTTTACCTGCTGGTGGTGAAGGAGACCAGACTACAGAGGTAAAGAGGGAGTTTACCTGCTGGAGGTGAAGGAGACCAGACTACAGAGGGAGTTTACCTGCTGGTGGTGAAGGAGACCAGACTACAGAGGGAGTTTACCTGCTGGTGGTGAAGGAGACCAGACTACAGAAGTAAAGAGGGAGTTTACCTGCTGGTGGTGAAGGAGACCAGACTACAGAGGTAAAGAGGGAGTTTACCTGCTGGTGGTGAAGGAGACCAGACTACAGAGGGAGTTTACCTGCTGGTGGTGAAGGAGACCAGACTACAGAAGTAAAGAGGGAGTTTACCTGCTGGTGGTGAAGGAGACCAGACTACAGAGGTAAAGAGGGAGTTTACCTGCTGGTGGTGAAGGAGACCAGACTACAGAGGGAGTTTACCTGCTGGTGGTGAAGGAGACCAGACTACAGAGGGAGTTTACCTGCTGGTGGTGAAGGAGACCAGACTACAGAGGTAAAGAGGGAGTTTACCTGCTGGTGGTGAAGGAGACCAGACTACAGAGGTAAAGAGGGAGTGTACCTGCTGGTGGTGAAGAAGACCAGACTACAGAGGTAAAGAGGGAGTTTACCTGCTGGTGGTGATGGAGACCAGACTACAGAGGGAGTTTACCTGCTGGTGGTGAAGGAGACCAGACTACAGAGGGAGTTTACCTGCTGGTAGGGAAGGAGACCAGACTACAGAGGTAAAGAGGGAGTTTACCTGCTGGTGGTGAAGGAGACCAGACTACAGAGGTAAAGAGGGAGTTTACCTGCTGGTGGTGAAGGAGACCAGACTACAGAGGGAGTTTACCTGCTGGTGGTGAAGGAGACCAGACTACAGAGGGAGTTTACCTGCTGGTGGTGAAGGAGACCAGACTACAGAGGGAGTTTACCTGCTGGTGGTGAAGGAGACCAGACTACAGAGGGAGTTTACCTGCTGGTGGTGAAGGAGACCAGACTACAGAGGGAGTTTACCTGCTGGTGGTGAAGGAGACCAGACTACAGAGGGAGTTTACCTGCTGGTGGTGAAGGAGACCAGACTACAGAGGTAAAGAGGTAGTTTACCTGCTGGTGGCGAAGGAGACCAGACTACAGAGGGAGTTTACCTGCTGGTGGTGAAGGAGACCAGACTACAGAGGGAGTTTACCTGCTGGTGGTGAAGGAGACCAGACTACAGAGGGAGTTTACCTGCTGGTGGTGAAGGAGCCCAGACTACAGAGGTAAAGAGGGAGTTTACCTGCTGGTGGTGAAGGAGACCAGACTACAGAGGTAAAGAGGGAGTTTACCTGCTGCTGGTGAAGGAGACCAGACTACAGAGGGAGTTTACCTGTTGGTGGTGAAGGAGACCAGACTACAGAGGGAGTTTACCTGCTGGTGGTGAAGGAGACCAGACTACAGAGGGAGTTTACCTGTTGGTGGTGAAGGAGACCAGACTACAGAGGGAGTTTACCTGCTGGTGGTGAAGGAGACCAGACTACAGAGGGAGTTTACCTGCTGGTGGTGAAGGAGACCAGACTACAGAGGTAAAGAGGGAGTTTACCTGCTGGAGGTGAAGGAGACCAGACTACAGAGGGAGTTTACCTGCTGGTGGTGAAGGAGACCAGACTACAGAGGTAAAGAGGGAGTTTACCTGCTGGTGGTGAAGGAGACCAGACTACAGAGGTAAAGAGGGAGTTTACCTGCTGGTGGGGAAGGAGGCCAGACTACAGAGGGAAAGAGGGAGTTTACCTGCTGGAGGTGAAGGAGACCAGACTACAGAGGGAGTTTACCTGCTGGTGGTGAAGGAGACCAGACTACAGAGGGAGTTTACCTGCTGGTGGTGAAGGAGACCAGACTACAGAGGTAAAGAGGGAGTTTACCTGCTGGTGGTGAAGGAGACCAGACTACAGAGGGAGTTTACCTGCTGGTGGGGAAGGAGACCACACTACAGAGGTAAAGAGGGAGTTTACCTGCTGGTGGTGAAGGAGACCAGACTACAGAGGGAGTTTACCTGCTGGTGGTGAAGGAGACCCGACTACAGAGGTAAAGAGGGAGTTTACCTGCTGGTGGTGAAGGAGACCAGACTACAGAGGTAAAGAGGGAGTTTACCTGCTGGTGGTGAAGGAGACCAGACTACAGAGGGAGTTTACCTGCTGGTGGGGAAGGAGGCCAGACTACAGAGGGAAAGAGGGAGTTTACCTGCTGGTGGTGAAGGAGACCAGACTACAGAGGGAGTTTACCTGCTGGTGGTGAAGGAGACCAGACTACAGAGGTAAAGAGGGAGTTTACCTGCTGGTGGTGAAGGAGACCAGACTACAGAGGTAAAGAGGGAGTTTACCTGCTGGTGGTGAAGGAGACCAGACTACAGAGGTAAAGAGGGAGTTTACCTGCTGGTGGTGAAGGAGACCAGACTACAGAGGGAGTTTACCTGCTGGAGGTGAAGGAGACCAGACTACAGAGGGAGTTTACCTGCTGGAGGTGAAGGAGACCAGACTACAGAGGGAGTTTACCTGCTGGTGGTGAAGGAGACCAGACTACAGAGGTAAAGAGGGAGTTTACCTGCTGGAGGTGAAGGAGACCAGACTACAGAGGGAGTTTACCTGCTGGTGGTGAAGGAGACCAGACTACAGAGGGAGTTTACCTGCTGGTGGTGAAGGAGACCAGACTACAGAAGTAAAGAGGGAGTTTACCCAAAAGGGCTTTGTAGATGAACACATACAAATTGAACTTTTGCGCATATAAAGTCAGGTCCAATCTACCATTTGGTACAATGTGCAAATGGTGGGTGAGTGACTTGGAATTTGTAATGAAGCATTATAAGCAGTCCAGTCTTCATAAGACAGAGGAGGCTGCATGCATTAAATCAAATCAAATTGTATTGGTCACATACACATGGTTAGCAGATGTTATTGCGAGTGTAGCGAAATGCTCGTGCTTCTAGTTACGACAGTTGAGCAATATCTAACAAGTAATATCTAACAATTCCACAACAAATACCTAATACAAACACATCTAACTAGAGGAATGGAATAAGAATATATCAATATATGGATGAGCAATGACAGAGCAGCATAGACTAAGATGCAAAAGATAGTATCGGATACAACAAGTCACCGTAATAAATTACAGAGAGAAAAGTGAACAAGCTTCTTTCTAGCCATAAGCTGGAAGCAAGCTTTATTATGAAAATAAAAACCCAATTTCAATTGAATAATTAGCGTCTGAGGGATCTCCACCCTTTAGCAGCGGAAGGACATGAGCTGATTTCCAAATGCTGGGTATGGAATTGAGCAAGAGACTCAAGTTGAAAATGTGAGCCACAGGTTCAGTAATAATACCAGCTGCTATCTTTAAGAGGTAGGGGATCCAGGTTGTCTGGACCTGTAGACTTTTTAGTGTCTATTGCCTTTAGTTCTTTATTGACCTCAGCATAAGAAACAGGCTAAAGTTAAAATGGTTTACATGAGGGCCAATATACTAGTTGACTGTAACAGAGCTGACATTAGAGGCCTGGGACCCACCATTATCAACAACTGAACCAACAGTTACAAAGAGCTTGTTAAAATCACCTACAATATCGGCTTTATCCTTCACTTCATTAGAATCCATCATTAAGTCAGGAAGGTCAGAGGCTTTATCCTTCACTTCATTAGAATCCATCATTAAGTCAGGAAGGTCAGATGCTTTATCCTTCACTTCATTAGAATCCACCATTAAGTCAGGAAGGTCAGATGCTTTATCCTTCACTTCATTAGAATCCATCATTAAGTCAGGAAGGTCAGAGGCTTTATCCTTCACTTCATTAGAATCCATCATTAAGTCAGGAAGGTCAGAGGCTTTATCCTTCACTTCATTAGAATCCATCATTAAGTCAGGAAGGTCAGAGGCTGTATCCTTCACTTAATTAGAATCCATCATTAAATGGTCAGGAAGGTCAGAGGCTTTATCCTTCACTTCATTAGAATCCATCATTAAATCAGGAAGGTCAGAGGTTTTATCCTTCACTTCATTAGAATCCATCATTAAGTCAGGAAGGCCAGAGGCTTTATCCTTCACTTCATTAGAATCCATCATTAAGTCAGGAAGGTCAGAGGCTGTATCCTTCACTTAATTAGAATCCATCATTAAATGGTCAGGAAGGTCAGAGGCTTCATACTTCACTTCATTAGAATCCATCATTAAGTCAGGAAGGTCAGAGGCTTTATCCTTCACTTCATTAGAATCCATCATTAAGTCAGGAAGGTCAGAGGCTTTATCCTTCACTTCATTAGAATCCATTATTAAATGGTCAGGAAGGTCAGAGGTTTTATCCTTCACTTCATTAGAATCCATCATTAAGTCAGGAAGGCCAAAAGCTTTATCCTTCACTTCATTAGAATCCATCATTAATTCAGGAAGGCCAGAGGCTTTATCCTTCACTTTATTAGAATCCATCATTAAGTCAGGAAGGTCAGAGGAGAGAAGAGGAGAACCTGACACTGATCTGATTAGCTTCCAGAACTTGGTAGGGTTGTTTAGGTTCTCTGTGACTGCATTTAGATAGACATCTGATTTGGACTTCCTGATCAATCTTGTACATTTGTTTCTTAGCACTCTGAAGGAGGCCCAGTCAACAGGAGCATTTTGTAAGTCTAGCTTGAGCCCAAGAGATATTTCTCTTTCTAATTCATTCTGCCAAGTTATCTGAAAACCAGGGATTGTCCCTTCCACTGATTCTACATGGCTTCACAGGGGAATGCTGATCACAAATGGACACAAATTTCACATAAAAATAGTCCCAGGCAGTGTCAGCATCAACAATCAGACTTACTCTGTCTATATTATGGTACAGATCATGTGTGAACGCTTGCTCATCAAACGGTCTAAACTATATTTAAAAAATATTTGGCTTTGATCATTGCTGTATTTCTAACGCAAACAATTGCACACTGACATCATTTCCTTAGAATAATGTCCAATAGCGTTGATTTGTTAGGTGCTCTGATATTTGGTCTTGTAGGTGCATTAATTCATTGAGTGAGATTCAGAGAGTCACACAGTTATGTTCAAATCTCCTACAATAATGAATTCAGAGTCATTTAGCTTGTGCAGGACATCAGAAAGAGAGTGCGTCTCCCGAAGCCGAGCGCGGTCTGTAGTAGTAGCCGACTACAGTGATGTGGGAGTCGTTATATACGGTACATCTAACTAGCATTCTTACACTTTCAGTCAACATGGGGTTCAAATGTGTGCAAAATATATCAGATAATAATCAAGACGATATCACATTCTAGGCTCTCTTCTACACGTTCTCAGCATACCCCTGTGGCAGAAAATATATATTATATCTAGGCTCCAGCGAGGATCGAACTCGCGACCCCTGGTTTACAAGACCAGTGCTCTGCCACTGAGCTATAGAGCCAAATGCGTCATTTTGTAAGCACGTATGTAGTCTTTAGTGAAGAATCTATCTCCTGTTATACAGACAACAAACCCCGGAAATTGGTCACGAACACGGTAAACCATAGAAGCAGACAAGTCGACTACTAGTGCGCGTTCATATGTCGGAACTAGGACACTCGGAAATGTCAATTTTTCTGATTCGTGCACGCGCCATGTGTATAACAACAACCATTTACCTAGTTATACATTTCCGAGTTTCGACTATCACGTGAACGCGGCATAGTACTACGGGTGACCAAATTCAGTCCAAAAAGCAGACTTACATACCCTGCTTGTAGGGTCACCGAGCTAGCTGGTCTACTGCAATATGGCACTTTTTCATTTGATTGCAGGTTGGATTGGTTATGTTCTTATGTGCTTACTTGGTTTGATTTTGATCGTATTTCTCTGTTTTTGTCTGTACATCAAATATATTCATTTGAAATATGATCACATACCGGGACCACCAAGGGACAGGTAAGACATTATTATGTAACCTGAACATTTATTTTAAATACTGTAGCTGGAAGTTATTTTCAACTATGTATATTGAGTTACATAAGGATCAGAGAAAGTAGAGAACATTTATCCTTTAATAACCGCCAGGGGTCGCCGTTTCACCTGTCTTTTGCGATTTCACTGAGTGAACTTGGTTGAAGGGATGTGTCAACATAACGTCCTTATTTGTCAGTTATGGAATAAACGTCTCTTGTTATCCCACAGTTTTATATTCGGACATTCCACAATCCTGAGGGAAATTAGCAATGGTCGAGTTATCCACGACAAATTCCTGGAATGGTGAGCTGAATGCCATGGAGCAACGGTGTTGGTGGCTAAGACACACACACACCAACCAAGTTGTCTTGGGACATTTTACATTCTATTTAGTGTATTCTATTGTGTCTTTGACAGGTCTGAGACATATGGACCGGTGTACCGTATCAACGGAATGCACATTGTGATGCTGTTTGTCACCTGCCCTGATACCACCAAGGTAAACCTGTGCCTGAATATTACACACATCTGGTTTAAGGGAAGAAGTTAAGCATCTGTCCATTTCTTTGTACTATTTTACAAAGAAAATACCCAGTAATTTCTGTCTGTACTCTACCCTAAAATAAAGTGCCCATTCCATTTCCTCCACAAACTAAACGGACATTTTGCTTTCTCGCCACAGGAAGTGCTGATGTCACCAAAGTACCCCAAAGACTCACTGGTCTACAAGGGTCTTTTCAACCTATTTGGACAGAGGTGATTCCTGAATATGTTGTGTGATTTATGCTATATCAACATATAACAATTACAGCCACCGACTTTCTACCATTACATCTGTGTTCTTTTAATTGTGTTGACGTTTCAGTCTGTACATTATTTTCCAATACATTCAATCTGAATGCTGTCTGACTTACATTAAGCCACCTCCACATTAAAACTGGACCCCTTGGTCATTGGCAAGTGGATTCAGTGTCAGGGTACAGTAAATACTCTGTTGTCCTGCTTTTCCGCAGGTTTCTGGGAAGTGGTCTGATTACGGCTCATAATCACGATGCGTGGTACAAACAGCGAAGGATCATGGACCCTGCCTTCAGCAGTCTGTAAGACACTTATCTATTTCACTTCAACAATATATTGATCAATGGATCAGTCTGTCTGTCTGTCAGTTAACCAATCCATCCACCCACTCACCCATCCACCCACCCATCCATCCATCCATCCATCCATCCATCCATCCATCCATCCATCCATCCATCCATCCATCCATCCACCCACCCATCCACCTATCCATCCATCCACCCACCCACCCACCCATCCACCCACCCACCCATCCATCCATCCACCCATCCATCCACCCACCCACCCACCCACCCATCCATCCACCCATCCATCCATCCATCCATCCATCCATCCATCCATCCATCCATCCATCCATCCATCCATCCACTCACCCATCCATCCATCCATCCATCCATCCATCCATCCACCTATCCATCTGCCCACCCATCCATCCATCCACCCACCCACCCATCCACCCATACATCCACCCACTCACCCATCCATCCATCCATCCATCCACCCATACATCCACCCACTCACCCATCCACCCATACATCCATCACCCATACATCCACCCACTCACCCATCCACCCATACATCCATCCACCCATCCATCCATCCATCCATCCACCCACCCACCCATACATCCATCCACCCATCCATCCATCCAACCACCCACCCATCCATCCACCCACCCACCCACCCATCCACCCACCCATCCACCCATCCATCCATCCATCCATCCATCCACCCACCCATCCACCCATACATCCACCCACTCACCCATCCATCCATCCACCCACCCATCCACCCACTCACCCATACATCCATCCACCCACTCACCCATCCACCCATCCATCCATCCACCCATCCATCCATCCATCCACCCACCCACCCATACATCCATCCACCCATCCATCCATCCATCCAACCACCCACCCATCCACCCACCCATCCACCCACCCACCCACTCACCCACCCACTCACCCATCCATCCACCCACCCATTCATCCACCCACCCACCCACCCATCCACCCATCCAATCACCCACCCATCCACCCATACATCCACCCACTCACCCATCCATCCATCCATCCATCCATCCATCCATCCATCCACCCATACATCCACCCACTCACCCATCCATCCAACCATCCACCCACCCATCCATCCTTCCATCGTGCTGTGTATTGCCAGGTACCTACGTGGTCAGATGGGTGCGTTCAACGAGCGGGCAGAGCGTCTGATGGATAAACTGGCAGACATGGCTGACACCAACACAGCCGCCAACATGCACCAAATGTTCAACCTTGTGACCCTGGATATCATCACCAAGGTAACGAATGGTCATTCCTGTTACCCCCAGATCAACCCACTACCCCTACCAGTTTAATATTTCACATAAAGCTGTCTTCATGACAGGAGAACCAGTCAAAGTGACACATTTTCAGGTTATGACAATTGACTTACATGGTTATTATGCAAGCTACAGTGTCATCTAGCTATTAGGCAGCCAAGCCAGCGAGCTAGCCATTATAATGCATAACTAGGACTCAGAGTTGCTGCTGGTCAGGTATTATTATGACATGCTAATAAGCTTGATCTGAAACATGAAAGGCACTCATAATAAATGTATCATCATCATCAATGTTGTTAATCAGTGTTTCTACCTGTAGGTGGCGTTTGGAGTGGATCTTGATCTGTTGAAGGAGAGTGACACTCCGTTCCCCAAAGCCATAGAGATGTGTCTGAAGGGAATGGTCCACTATGTCAGAGACTCCACCTTCCAGGTAAGTAGTGACATAATCTTGGTTAACCCCGATCAAAAATCTTGTGTAATTCGGTCAGCTGCATTATAAATTGAGAGTTCCGGTGTGCGAATTCTCCACCTTTACAAAAGGACATTCTCAGCAAAGCCTCTCCCTTCTGATCCGTGTGAAGTGAAGCACCGCCTTTCCCCAATGCTGATACGTCCAAACAACCAGAGACGAGAAACCCAAACACCTTAACCACAGATAAAACAATGAGACAGATATTTCACCGGATGTATGATTGTGAAGCATCCGCTTGGCGTTTCCACATTCTACACATTTGATGAAACATTTGATCTCAATACAGTTTTCTCTTCCCAAAACTACAATCTGTCACGAACAGAGTGGACTAAGTTTTGCAGACTTTACCCTTTGCCAAACTTGTAAAATATTGCATTGTTTAGAAGGAGTGCAAAGGTGAATTTAGTTATTGCACACGCGCACTTCACAGAGTAGGTGTTCCCTAACGAAAATATGCAAAGAAAATCTTTGCCTTAACTATTGCTTGTCATTATCCCATGCATCCCATCCCTTCACAACAGATTATTTGGGTTTACATCAGGTCGTCAGGGTAACGGAGGTGCAGGTGCTTGTTGTGATGTTACCCTCGTCCTGATGGTGCTAGGCCCTGGCTCTTCTCCATGTTGTTGGTCAGCATGTGGCATGAGGGGTGGGTGGGTATTATATTTGATGCTTAGGGTCCTCAACCTCATGGTCAGGCCTGCTGTAGGCTGCTCGGTGAGCTTGGCCTCCCTCTTGACATACTGGTCATCATTTTCTTTTGTTCTTGGCAGTGCCCGGCCATTTTGGATATCCATGCTGATCAAAGCTTAGCCAACTAGCTATAGTTATTCAGTTCGCCGCTACCATAACTTAACAAAGCTAGCCCGTTACGAAGCTAACTAGCTATAATTATTTCCCGCGCCACTACCATAACTTAACAAAGCTAGCCCATTACGAAGCCAACTAGCTATAATTATTCAGTTCGCCGCTACCATAACTTAACAAAGCTAGCCCGTTACGAAGCCAACTAGCTATAATTATTCCCCGCGCCGCTACCATAACTTAACAAAGCTAGCCCGTTATGAAGCCAACTAGCTATAATTATTCCCCGCGCCGCTACCATAACTTAACAAAGCTAGCCCGTTACGAAGCCAACTAGCTATAATTATTCCCAGCGCCGCTACCATAACTTAACAAAGCTAGCCCGTTACGAAGCCAACTAGCTATAATTATTCCCCGCACCGCTACCATAACTTAACAAAGCTAGCCCGTTACGAAGCCAACTAGCTATAATTATTCCCCGCGCCGCTACCATAACTTAACAAAGCTAGCCCGTTACGAAGCTAACTAGCTATAATTATTCCCCGCGCCGCTACCATAACTTAACAAAGCTAGCCCGTTACGAAGCTAACTAGCTATAATTATTCCCCGCGCCGCTACCATAACTTAACAAAGCTAGCCCGTTACGAAGCTAACTAGCTAGCCAGTTATTATCTGTAGCTGTCTGCAAAAGTAAACCACTTTTTCCCCCTCTGAAAAATAAACAAGGTACACAGAGGGGGGGAAAAAATGGTTTACTTTTACAGACAGCTACAGATAATACCTGGCTAGCTAGTTAGGTAATGAAGGCGGTACCTTATGACATTGAATGGCTAGGTGCCCAATCAGAATGCGTTTGAGGATTTCAACTACTAAATATGACAGCATTGCATCCTCCTTCCCTCCCCCCTCCTCAGATCATGAACGCACACACGGCATATAGCCTCTTTTCCCTGGTCTGAGCTACTGGCAAAACTGGCAAATCCGGGCAGGGTATTTCATATACCATTTGTTATGTTTATGGGGAAACAAAACTGGGGGGAGGCACAAGTTCTACCAGTGGGGTCAATGTCCGGCTCTGCCACACCGTAGAGCCCTGGATGGCATCCTTAATGTATTTATTTTATAAGCACACAAACAGTCAAAACATTGGCACACTGAATCATCAACAGACAGATGTACTGCACCACAATGCTTCATAATCTGCATAGCATCAGTCCCTAGATGGCCTGTAAATATGGTGGAATTTCCTATTTCCCTAATCTAACTATTACATTTTGTTGAATGTCATATTAGCTCTACCCAAAGAACAAGAAGTTCATCAACGAGGTGAAAGCGTCTGTTCAGCTATTGCGTTCGACAGGCAGACGGTGGATCAACGACAGGAAAATGGCCATCCAAAATGGCGAGGATGTCCCTAAAGATATCCTGACACAGATCCTCAAGACGGCTGGCAAAGGCATGTTGTAGTAGCCTGGTCCCAGATCTGTTTGTGCTGTCTTACCAACTCCTACCAATGTTGACAAGAGTTGGCAAGACAAGACATCACAAACAGATCTGGGACCAGGCTAACATTGGAGACTTTTTACTTTGTGGCTCTGCATGTGACGTTGTCAGCTAAAACAGTCATGTTATTGATGAGGTTCAGTAGCAGAATTGTCTCAATGCTGTAAACTTGTATATATTCATCATTTCAGAGGAAAACAAGGACAATGAAGATGAGGAGCTTATGCTGGACAACTTTGTAACGTTATTCGTTGCGGGTGGGTCTCCATGAAAACCATTCCACAATTCAAGATTCAGCAGCTGGAGTTACCTTAACAGCCTTTACTCTTTTGTCTTCCTCTTGAAAGGGCAAGAGACAACAGCCAATCAACTAGCTTTTGCTGTCATGGAACTGGGAAGGCTGCCTGAGATATTGGCCAAGTAGGTCTTATTATTTCATTTCATTTAACCTTTGTTTAACCAGGAAGGGCTCATTGAGATTTGAAGAGCGTCCTGCCCAAGATAGGCAGCACCAAGTCATCACACAATTACAGACCGACAACATGAAAAACTACAAGTAATCTAGTAAAAACCATAGAATTCACAAGAGTATAACAAAATCATGAAACAGCAAATTAAAAACAGGTTGACAGGTGAAGGAATCAGTCTCAAAATCCTTCATCAGTGATTTAAAAACACCAATCGGGACAAGTTCTTCCAGTTTAAAAGTATTTTGTAAGGCGTTCCAAGACGATGGCGCAGAGTACATAAAAGCCCTTTTACCAAATTCAGTTCGGACATTTGGAACAGATAGCAGGATAGCGAACGAAGAGAGTACCCACCACATCTCTGAACAATAAAAATGGCCAAATAAAATGATAGTAAACCCTAAAAGTATACCAGTGACTGAGCCTACGAGTGACCAGAGAAGGCCAGCTAACCCTGGCATACAAAGTGCAGTGGTGCGTAAGGGTCTTGCAGTTTAAACTAAATCTGAAAGCGCCATGGTAAAGGGTGTCTATTGATCTCAAACACTGAGCAGAAGCATTCATATATAAAATATCCCCATAGTCTAGTAAAGGCATAAATGTGGCTGATACTAGCCTCCTTCTGGCTTCAAAAGAAAAACTAAAAGAAAATCCCATCAATTAAAATTCCAAGATATTTATATGACAGGTGAAAGGTTCAGAGGTCTATTTCTTGCTTTAGAAAACACCATTAGTTTAGTTTTGTCAATATTGAGGATAAGCTTAAATTTACACAAGGTATGTTGAACAGTATAAAAATAAATTTGCAAGTTCTGGAAAGCTTTGTGAGAAACGAAGCACAACAATAAAAAACAATATCATCATAAAAGTGAAGTTGCGCATTTAGCAAATTTTTGTCTAAATTATTGATATAAATAGTGAATAAGAGGGGACCAAGTACAGAGCCCTGGGGCACACCATTACAGACAGACAATTCAACAGACATGAGCCAATCAAATTGAGTGCACTGAGTTCTATCAGACAGATAGTTCGCAAACCATGCAGCTGCACACTCCGAAAGACCTGCACTCGACAATCTCTGCCTCAGAATAGCATGATCAACTGTATCAAAACCTTAGAGAGATCAATAAAAAGTGAGACACAGTGCTGATTTTGGTCAAGGGCTTCAGTGATATCATTTAAAACCTTCATGGCTGCTGTAATTGTGCTATGCTTCTTCCTGAAGCCCGATTGGTACATTGATAATATAGAGTTAGTATATAAAAACTATTTTAGCTGTTCACTCACAAGGGTTTCAAGTATTTTCACCAGGGGTGACAGCTTTGAGATTGTCCTATAATTATTTAAAAGAGTTGGATCTCCCCCTTTTAAAAGCGGTAGGACAAATGCTGATTTCCAGATCTTTGGAATATAATTACATTCCAGGGTTAGATTGAACAGATATGTAAGTTGTTCAGCTATGAAATCAGCTGCCAGATTTAAAAAGCAGGGATCAAGAAGATCAGGACCTGCAGGCCTTCTGTGATCTAAGGATTTTAGGGCTTTATGTACCACCTGCACTGAGAATGACAAACATCTAAAAGTTTGACCAGCCCTCGCTGGTTCATCCACACAGGGTTGTACAGAGACAGAGGACACTGGTTCATCTACACAGGGTTATACAGAGACAGAGGACACTGGTTCATCCACACAGGGTTGTACAGAGACAGAGGACACTGGTTCATCCACACAGGGTTATACAGAGACAGAGGACACTGGTTCATCCACACAGGGTTGTACAGAGACAGAGGACACTGGTTCATCCACACAGGGTTGTACAGAGACAGAGGACACTGGTTCATCCACACAGGGTTGTACAGAGACAGAGGACACTGGTTCATCCACACAGGGTTGTACAGAGACAGAGGACACTGGTTCATCCACACAGGGTTGTACAGAGACAGAGGACACTGGTTCATCCACACAGGGTTGTACAGAGACAGAGGACACTGGTTCATCCACACAGGGTTGTACAGAGACAGAGGACACTGGTTCATCCACACAGGGTTGTACAGAGACAGAGGACACTGAATCAAACAGCCTACCAGATGATACAAAGTGCTCATTGAAACAATTCAGCATTTCAGTTTTGTCATATACAGCAACAGAGTCCTTCAAAACACATGACGGCAATTCATTAACATTACTGTTACCAGACATAGACTTAATAGCCTTCCAAAACTTTCTAGGGTCATTCAGCTTATCAGTGGTAACAGACATGAAATATTCAGACTTGGCCTTCCTGAGAAGAAAAGAACACTTGTTTCGTAACTGCCTAAAAATAAGCCATTCGGCATCAGAACATGATTTCCGTGCTTTAGCCCAGGCTAGATTAGGTTTGTGAATAATACAAGGCAGCTCAGAAGAAAACCATGGATTATCCCGCCCTTTATAACCCTGAACCTGCGGAATGGGGCATGTTTGTTTACTATTTGCAAAAAAAATCATCATGAAATAATTTCCAGTCAGTTTCCACATTAGGAATAAGCTCAATTTTGCTTCAGTCAAAATAAAACAAATCATAAAAGAAAGCCTGCTCATTAAAACTCTTCAAATATCTCTTACGAATAACGCGTGGGTTTGTCTTAGTATTTCTAACAGCTACAACAGCACAATGGTCACTTAAATCATTACAAAAAACACCAAATGCAGAATATTTGGAACATTTGTCAATATCAAATCAATCAAGGTAGATTTATCATACCTCTTTGTTTATTAATCATTTCCATAATAAAACAAATACTTTGGTTGAGTTTCTTGGTGTCTATAACTTCTCCAGTGCGAAGCAAGAAGTAGATGACGTCATCGGGGTGAAACAGGAAATCAGCTTTGATGACCTGGGGAAAATGACCTACCTGTCTCAGGTACAGTGACTTAATTGATAGGTTTTATACTATATTAACTGTAGTGACAGAATCATTAGATCACTTGTTTTGGTACTGCCCATATGTAGCTTGTTTTTGTTCGCAGGTTCAGGAATGGCTGAATAATTGCAACACTTAGTTGGAGCTAACTCTGGAAATAGCACTGCTGGGGGATTTGAAAAGCCATCATCAATCGAACAATAATATATTAATACTCTTAGCAAAAATGTGTATCTTTAATTTACAATCTGTAGAAACTACGAGAAAAAAAAGGTTCAGAACATTTGTGAAACATCACAGTTGAAAAAAAAAGGCAAATATAAATCAAAACTGGATGTTCTTCAGAGATAGATGGGAGGGGTTGAGGGTAGTTGAAGGCTAGGACTGGATGGTCTTCAGAGATAGATGGGAGGGGTTGAGGGTAGCTGAAGGCTAGGACTGGATGGTCTTCAGAGATAGATGGGAGGGGTTGAGGGTAGTTGAAGGCTGGGACTGGATGGTCTTCAGAGATAGATGGGAGGGGTTGAGGGCAGCTGAAGGCTGGGACTGGATGGTCTTCAGAGATAGATGGGAGGGGTTGAGGGCAGCTGAAGGCTGGGACTGGATGGTCTTCAGAGATATATGGGAGGGGTTGAGGGCAGCTGAAGGCTGGGACTGGATGGTCTTCAGAGATAGATGGGAGGGGTTGAGGGTAGTTGAAGGCTGGGACTGGATGGTCTTCAGAGATAGATGGGAGGGGTTGAGGGTAGCTGAAGGCCAGGACTGGATGGTCTTCAGAGATAGATGGGAGGGGTTGAGGGTAGCTGAAGGCTAGGACTGGATGGTCTTCAGAGATAGATGGGAGGGGTTGAGGGTAGCTGAAGGCTAGGACTGGATGGTCTTCAGAGATAGATGGGAGGGGTTGAGGGTAGCTGAAGGCTGGGACTGGATGTTCTTCAGAGATAGATGGAAGGGGTTGAGGGTAGCTGAAGGCTAGGACTGGATGGTCTTCAGAGATAGATGGGAGGGGTTGAGGGTAGCTGAAGGCTAGGACTGGATGGTCTTCAGAGATAGATGGGAGGGGTTGAGGGTAGCTGAAGGCTAGGACTGGATGGTCTTCAGAGATAGATGGGAGGGGTTGAGGGTAGTTGAAGGCTGGGACTGGATGGTCTTCAGAGATAGATGGGAGGGGTTGAGGGTAGCTGAAGGCTAGGACTGGATGGTCTTCAGAGATAGATGGGAGGGGTTGAGGGTAGCTGAAGGCTAGGACTGGATGGTCTTCAGAGATAGATGGGAGGGGTTGAGGGTAGTTGAAGGCTGGGACTGGATGGTCTTCAGAAATAGATGGGAGGGGTTGAGGGTAGCTGAAGGCTAGGACTGGATGGTCTTCAGAGATAGATGGGAGGGGTTGAGGGTAGCTGAAGGCTAGGACTGGATGGTCTTCAGAGATAGATGGGAGGGGTTGAGGGTAGCTGAAGGCTAGGACTGGATGGTCTTCAGAGATAGATGGGAGGGGTTGAGGGTAGCTGAAGGCTAGGACTGGATGGTCTTCAGAGATAGATGGGAGGGGTTGAGGGTAGCTGAAGGCTAGGACTGGATGGTCTTCAGAGATAGATGGGAGGGGTTGAGGGTAGCTGAAGGCTAGGACTGGATGGTCTTCAGAGATAGATGGGAGGGTTGAGGGTAGCTGAAGGCTAGGACTGGATGGTCTTCAGAGATAGATGGGAGGGGTTGAGGGTAGCTGAAGGCTAGGACTGGATGGTCTTCAGAGATAGATGGGAGGGGTTGAGGGTAGTTGAAGGCTAGGACTGGATGGTCTTCAGAGATAGATGGGAGGGGTTGAGGGTAGCTGAAGGCTAGGACTGGATGGTCTTCAGAGATAGATGGGAGGGGTTGAGGGTAGCTGAAGGCTGGGACTGAATGTTCTTCAGAGATAGATGGGAGGGGTTGAGGGTATCTGAAGGCTAGGACTGGATGTTCTTCAGAGATAGATGGGAGGGGTTGAGGGTAGCTGAAGGCTAGGACTGGATGTTCTTCAGAGAAAGATGGGAGGGGTTGAGGGTAGCTGAAGGCTAGGAACTGGATGGTCTTCAGAGATAGATGGGAGGGGTTGAGGGAAGCTGAAGAATGGGACTGGATGGTCTTCAGAGATAGATGGGAGGGGTTGAGGGGAGCTGAAGGATGGGACTGGATGGTCTTCAGAGATAGATGGGAGGATTTGAGGGTAGCTGAAGGATGGGACTGGATGGTCTTCAGAGATAGACTGAGAGAATGCAAAGAGTGTGCAAAGCTGTCATCAAGACAAAGGGTGGCTACTTTGAAGAATCTCAAATCTCAAATATATTTTGATATGTTTAACACTTTTTTGGTTATTGGGGCGGCAGGTAGCCCGGTGTTTAGAGCGTTCGGCAAGTATGTTTTACTTCATAGTGTTGATGTTTTCACTATTATTCTACCATGTAGAAAATTGTAAAAAAAAAATCCTCGAATGAGTAGGTGTCCAAACTATCTACTAAAAAAATAAGAATAAAAAATATTTGTTCATATTTACAAGGTTGTTCTTTCTTTTAGTCAGCACCTCACTGACTATTGTGGTGTGTCTCTACTGTACACTACTCTAACTGTTGTATCTGACGCTGTCTCACATATTTGACGTTTGCCCCTGTCTTGTCTGTTCACAGTTCAATTCATACGTCTGTGGACGGTTGGAGAAGTTCTTTGAGGAGCCGCTGAAGTTTGACCCAGAGAGGTTCCATCCGGACACTGCCAAGTAAGTGAACCAATATTGTTTAATTGTTTCTTTCCAACGTTTGAACTGATTATGAGCTAACTGACATGTTATGGATGCTGTGTTTGTTTCTGTCCTGAAGGCCCTATTACTGCTACTACCCCTTCGCCCTGGGACCACGCTCATGTCTGGGACAGAGCTTTGCACAGGTGAGACACACACACACACACACACACACACACACACACACACACACACACACACACACACACACACACGCTCACACACACACACACACACACACACACGCTCACGCTCACACCAGATTCCTTCTGTTGTTTGCAGATGGAGGCGAAGGTAGTGATGGCCAAGCTGCTCCAGAGGTTTGACTTCAGCCTACTGCCTGGCCAGTCCTTTGACATCCTGGACACTGGCACTCTGAGACCAAAGAGAGGAGTGGTGTGTAGCATCAGACACCGAGGACAGACAGCTGCAGCCTGACTACTGGAACCTGGAGATGACTAGCCCTCGTCTTTCAACTCAACATATTTCTTATCCGACTCATTCCGTCTTTCTTCTTTACTGTCTTAAAAAAAAAGATGAACACATCATCAATGGTTTACCAATCTTGCGCATATATTTGCATAAATATAAATAGAACGTGAAACTTTTCCAATGGATTTACTGAGTTATATTTCATATAAGGAAATCAATCAATTGAAGTAAATTCATTATGCCCTAATTTATGGATTTTACATGACTGGGCAGGGGCGCAGCCATGGCTGGGCCTGGGAAGGCATAGGCCCACCCACTTGGGAGCTAGGCCCAGCCATTCAGAATAAGCTTTTGGTAGAGAAATTAACATTCAATTCTCTGGCAAAAGCTCTGGTGGACATTCCAGTAGTCAGTACGCCAATTGCACGATCCCTCAAAACTTGAGACATCTGTGGCATCTCGTGTTGTGTGACAAAACCACACATTTTAGAGTGGCCTTTTATTGTCCCCAGAACAAGGTGCCCCTGTGTAATGATCATGCTGTTTAATCAGTTTGTTGATATGCCACACCTGTCAGGTGGATGGATTATCTTGGCAAAGGAGAAATTCTTACTAGCAGGGATATAAACAAATTTCTGCACCACATTTGAGAGAAATAAGCTTTCTGTGCGTATGGAACATTTCTGGGATCTTTTATTTCAGCTCATGAAACATGGAACCAACCCTTTACATGTTCTGTTTATATTTTTATTCAATATACAGTACCAGTCAAAAGTTTGGACACACCTACTCATTCAATGGTTTTTCTTTATTTTTACTATTTTCTACATTGTCAAATAATATTGAAGACAACAAAACTATGAAATAACACATATGGAATCATGTAGTAACCTAGGAATGCGAAGCGAGGCGGCCATCTCTGTCGGCGCCGGAACCAAAAAAAGTGTTGCTTGAGACTTGCTTGAGACGCATAGATCTGTGAAATTCCGGTGAACTTTCGAATCAACATTATTACCTCAGTGCTTCTGTTTTAGTAAATGTAGCCGGTTTTAGTAGAATCATTTAGCCAAAATCACTGAGCCCCAGAAAATAATAATACTTTTGTCCACAAGGTGTCGCTGTAAACCCGCGGAATAAAGACCATTCATGTTTTGCCACTTTCTTGTTTACACTCGTAACCTCTAGATGAGTGTCATTTTAAATACATGTTGAATGAATTGCTGTTGACTGAATTGCAAGTGGAAGAATTCTACTTAGAGTTTTATGATGGGTTGCATTGTGAAAACTCAATCAAGTGTAACAGTTCTTTCCTCTGCCGCCTCAGCTTTGATGATTCAGTAATTAGTACAAAGTTTGGAAACAGTGTATCCATTGTTTGAATTGGGTCAACATGCCAGGGCAAGGAAGTGTACACTAAAGCTATCATCATTTTCACATAGCAATTAAAAGGATTAAGACATTCTGCAGACTGAAAGCAGGAGATAGTGCTTTATTATAGTACTATAGGTTATTAGGCCAAACCATGTTTATAATATGTTTATAACACGATAATAACAGGTCACATAGCTATAAATGATGCATCTCGGTGCTAGAGGCGTCACTACAGACCCTGGTTCGATTCCAGGCTGTATCACAACCGGCCGTGGTTGGGAGTCCCATAGGGTGGTGCACAATTGGCCCGGCGTCGTTAGGGTTTGACCGGGGTCGGCCGTCATTGTAAATAAGAATTTGCTCTTAACTGACTTGCCTAGTTAAATAAAGTTTAAATTAAAAAAATGTTTAAAAAAATTAAGAATAGTGGTCTATTTTCTCAATTATTCTGTTTGATCATTTATTGATAAATGTATACATTTTTAATGATAAGAAAATCATGCATTTTCACGTCTTTCATAACGTTTGAAGTGAAGTTCCTTTACTGGCCCTTTAAGAAGACGGTGACATCCATTGCGTGGAGCAGGCACGATCAGGCCTGCCTCTTGATTGGCTGTCTTGATCGAGAGCTTCTTGAACCTTTTCAAACCCGAGTACGCACTACAGTCAGTGGAAACAGTGGAGGACCGTGCTAATTCCCAGCGAGCTCGGGTATTCACTCTGCTGCGCGTGCAGGCGCTCACCACTTCGGGGAAAAGGCTTATTTTTGAAAGAGCTCGAGCACTGTGTCGGTTGTAAAAGCCATTCGTTTCTGTTGTCTCGGAAATGCAACATGCGGCAATAGTAAATAGAGTGCTATTAATTCGTTTTTTATAAAAACGTTTCCAAACGCATATTTATGTTCGATTTGAAGCAGAATTGTTAATCATTTTTGATGATTTCTTTCATACGTGCATAACAGGATTTACACATGCAATGTTGGAATGCGGAGGATTCCTCTGACAGTTCTCAGCGCGAGGGATACGTGATGGAGCTTTGATCGGTAAACATCCACTTGTTTTTTTGTCGGGATGTTACCAATATTTACACGTTATAGACACGATTTATGAACAAATGCAAAGATAAAGAATAATAGCAAATACCAAGCGCGAGTTATTTTTTTGAACGACAGGTGAGGGTGTACTGCCTGCTGCCACTTGTGAATGGTTGACGTAGACAACATCGCATTTTCATTTGATTCATTCAACTTTTTGATCCGAGGTGCCACCTTTATTTCCGTATCATGTATTCACATTTCAATACAATTCCACAATTGAGACTCGGTTAGTTTAGCCTAAACATCCAGCTTACTGCCCTGCTTATATCTGACCGAGGAGAAACCACAGACCGCGCTGGGAGACATGGCTAAAAACCTGTCGGAGGGACCCAAGGAGCCAGACCTGAATCAGCTACCGGATGAAGAGCTGCTGCGATGCGGCAAGGAGGAGCTGGTCAAGCGCCTACGGAGGCTGGACAACGAGAAGATGAACCTAATGATCGACCACGGCAACATGATGAAAGACGTTAACCGGAGGCTGCAGGTGCACCTGCACGAGATCCGCAACCTGAAGGAGATCAACCAGAAGCTCCAGGACGACAACAACGAGCTGCGCGAGCTCTGCTGCTTCCTGGATGACGACCGGCAGAAGGGCAAGAAGCTGTCCCGGGAGTGGCAGCGGTTTGGCCGGTACTCCTCAAGTGCCATGTGGAAGGAGGTGGGTACCTACCAGCTAAAGCTCAAAGAGCTCGAGACCAACCAGGAGAGGGTGGTGCGGGAGAACATGGACCTGAAGGAGATCATCCTCATGCTGGATGAGGAGAGGAACGGAGTCGGTTCCCGGAGCTCCATAGACTCCCAGTCCAGCCTCACCAACCTGAATGGCGGGACTGGGACAGTTCGGGATGTCGGGGATGGCAGTAGCACCTCCAGCACTGGGAGCGCAGGTAGTCCCGACCACCACCACAACCACAACAGCCACAACCACATACACAAGCTGCCCGCGGAAAGGGAGGGCAAGCTGGGAGGCACCTTCCAGAGGAGGTCCATGGATGACCTGTCAGCACCACACCATCACAGGAGCATCCCTAATGGACTCTGTGGTAAGTCGAAGGTCCTACACCTGTTATACCTGTTATACTCACCTGTCATACACCTGTTATACTCACCTGTCATTCACCTGTTATACTCACCTGTCATTCACCTGTTATACTCACCTGTCATTCACCTGTTATACTCACCTGTCATTCACCTGTTATAATCACCTGTCATTCACCTGTTATACTCACCTGTCATTCACCTGTTATACTCACCTGTCATTCACCTGTTATACTCACCTGTCATACTCACCTGTCATTCACCTGTTATACTCACCTGTCATACACCTGTTATACTCACCTGTCATACACCTGTTATACTCACCTGTCATACACATGTTATACTCACCTGTCATTCACCTGTTATACTCACCTGTCATTCACCTGTTATACTCACCTGTCATACTCACCTGTCATTCACCTGTTATACTCACCTGTCATACACCTGTTATACTCACCTGTCATACACCTGTTATACTCACCTGTCATTCACCTGTTATACTCACCTGTCATTCACCTGTCATTCACCTGTTATACTCACCTGTCATTCACCTGTTATAATCACCTGTCATTCACCTGTTATACTCACCTGTCATTCACCTGTTATACTCACCTGTCATTCACCTGTTATACTCACCTGTCATACTCACCTGTCATTCACCTGTTATACTCACCTGTCATACACCTGTTATACTCACCTGTCATACACCTGTTATACTCACCTGTCATACACATGTTATACTCACCTGTCATTCACCTGTTATACTCACCTGTCATTCACCTGTTATACTCACCTGTCATACTCACCTGTCATTCACCTGTTATACTCACCTGTCATACACCTGTTATACTCACCTGTCATACACCTGTTATACTCACCTGTCATTCACCTGTTATACTCACCAGTCATTCACCTGTTATACTAACCTGTCATTCACCTGTTATACTCACCTGTCATACACCTGTTATACTCACCTGTCATTCACCTGTTATACTCACCTGTCATACACCTGTTATACTCACCTGTCATTCACCTGTTATACGCACCTGTCACCTGTCATTCACCTGTTATACTCACCTGTCATACACCTGTTATACTCACCTGTCATTCACCTGTCATACACCTGTTATACTCACCTGTCATACACCTGTTATACTCACCTGTCATTCACCTGTTATACTCACCTGTCATACACCTGTTATACTCACCTGTCATACACCTGTTATATTCACCTGTCATACACCTGTTATACTCACCTGTCATTCACCTGTTATACTCACCTGTCATACACCTGTTATACTCACCTGTCATACACCTGTTATACTCACCTGTCATTCACCTGTTATACTCACCTTTCATTCACCTGTTATACTCACCTGTCACCTGTCATACACCTGTTATACTCACCTGTCATACACCTGTTATACTCACCTGTCATTCACCTGTTATACTCACCTGTCATTCACCTGTTATACTCACCTGTCACCTGTCATTCACCTGTTATACTCACCTGTCATACACATGTTATACTCACCTGTCATTCACCTGTTATACTCACCTGTCATTCACCTGTTATACTCACCTGTCATTCACCTGTTATACTCACCTGTCATTCACCTGTTATACTCACCTGTCATACACCTGTTATACTCACCTGTCATACACCTGTTATACTCACCTGTCACCTGTCATTCACCTGTTATACTCACCTGTCATACACCTGTTATACTCACCTGTCACCTGTCATACACCTGTTATACTCACCTGTCACCTGTCATACACCTGTTATACTCACCTGTCACCTGTCATTCACCTGTTATACTCACCTGTCATTCACCTGTTATACTCACCTGTCATTCACCTGTTATACTCACCTGTCATTCACCTGTTATACTCAGCTGTCATACACCTGTTATACTCACCTGTCATACACCTGTTATACTCACCTGTCATTCACCTGTTATACTCACCTGTCATACACCTGTTATACTCACCTGTCATACACCTGTTATACTCACCTGTCATACACCTGTTATACTCACCTGTCACCTGTCATACACCTGTTATACTCACCTGTCACCTGTCATACACCTGTTATACTCACCTGTCACCTGTCATTCACCTGTTATACTCACCTGTCATTCACCTGTTATACTCACCTGTCATTCACCTGTTATACTCACCTGTCATACACCTGTTATACTCACCTGTCATTCACCTGTTATACTCACCTGTCATACACCTGTTATACTCACCTGTCATACACCTGTTATACTCACCTGTCATACACCTGTTATACTCACCTGTCATTCACCTGTTATACTCACCTGTCATTCACCTGTCATACACCTGTTATACTCACCTGTCATTCACCTGTTATACTCACCTTTCATTCACCTGTTATACTCACCTGTCACCTGTCATACACCTGTTATACTCACCTGTCATACACCTGTTATACTCACCTGTCATTCACCTGTTATACTCACCTGTCATTCACCTGTTATACTCACCTGTCACCTGTCATTCACCTGTTATACTCACCTGTCATTCACCTGTTATACTCACCTGTCATTCACCTGTTATACTCACCTGTCATTCACCTGTTATACTCACCTGTCATACACCTGTTATACTCACCTGTCATACACCTGTTATACTCACCTGTCATTCACCTGTTATACTCACCTGTCATACACCTGTTATACTCACCTGTCATACACCTGTTATACTCACCTGTCATACACCTGTTATACTCACCTGTCATTCACCTGTTATACTCACCTGTCATACACCTGTTATACTCACCTGTCATACACCTGTTATACTCACCTGTCATTCACCTGTTATACTCACCTTTCATTCACCTGTTATACTCACCTGTCACCTGTCATACACCTGTTATACTCACCTGTCATACACCTGTTATACTCACCTGTCATTCACCTGTTATACTCACCTGTCATACACCTGTTATACTCACCTGTCATACACCTGTTATACTCACCTGTCATACACCTGTTATACTCACCTGTCATTCACCTGTTATACTCACCTGTCATACACCTGTTATACTCACCTGTCATACACCTGTTATACTCACCTGTCATTCACCTGTTATACTCACCTTTCATTCACCTGTTATACTCACCTGTCACCTGTCATACACCTGTTATACTCACCTGTCATACACCTGTTATACTCACCTGTCATTCACCTGTTATACTCACCTGTCATTCACCTGTTATACTCACCTGTCACCTGTCATACACCTGTTATACTCACCTGTCATACACCTGTTATACTCACCTGTCATACACCTGTTATACTCACCTGTCACCTGTCATACACCTGTTATACTCACCTGTCACCTGTCATTCACCTGTTATACTCACCTGTCATTCACCTGTTATACTCACCTGTCATTCACCTGTTATACTCACCTGTCATACACCTGTTATACTCACCTGTCATACACCTGTTATACTCACCTGTCATTCACCTGTTATACTCACCTGTCATACACCTGTTATACTCACCTGTCATACACCTGTTATACTCACCTGTCATACACCTGTTATACTCACCTGTCATTCACCTGTTATACTCACCTGTCATTCACCTGTCATACACCTGTTATACTCACCTGTCATTCACCTGTTATACTCACCTTTCATTCACCTGTTATACTCACCTGTCACCTGTCATACACCTGTTATACTCACCTGTCATACACCTGTTATACTCACCTGTCATTCACCTGTTATACTCACCTGTCATTCACCTGTTATACTCACCTGTCACCTGTCATTCACCTGTTATACTCACCTGTCATTCACCTGTTATACTCACCTGTCATTCACCTGTTATACTCACCTGTCATTCACCTGTTATACTCACCTGTCATACACCTGTTATACTCACCTGTCATACACCTGTTATACTCACCTGTCATTCACCTGTTATACTCACCTGTCATACACCTGTTATACTCACCTGTCATACACCTGTTATACTCACCTGTCATACACCTGTTATACTCACCTGTCATTCACCTGTTATACTCACCTGTCATACACCTGTTATACTCACCTGTCATACACCTGTTATACTCACCTGTCATTCACCTGTTATACTCACCTTTCATTCACCTGTTATACTCATACACCTGTCACCTGTCATACACCTGTTATACTCACCTGTCATACACCTGTTATACTCACCTGTCATTCACCTGTTATACTCACCTGTCATACACCTGTTATACTCACCTGTCATACACCTGTTATACTCACCTGTCATACACCTGTTATACTCACCTGTCATTCACCTGTTATACTCACCTGTCACCTGTTATACTCTGTCATACACCTGTTATACTCACCTGTCATTCACCTGTTATACTCACCTTTCATTCACCTGTTATACTCACCTGTCACCTGTCATCACCTGTTATACTCACCTGTCACCTGTTATACTCACCTGCCTGTCATTCACCTGTTATACTCACCTGTCATACACCTGTTATACTCACCTGTCATTCACCTGTTATACTCACCTGTCATTCACCTGTTATACTCACCTGTCACCTGTCATTCACCTGTTATACTCACCTGTCACCTGTCATTCACCTGTTATACTCACCTGTCATACACCTGTTTATCACCTGTCATTCACCTGTTATACTCACCTGTCATTCACCTGTTTATACTCACCTGTCACCTGTCATTCACCTGTTATACTCACCTGTCATTCACCTGTTATACTCACCTGTCATTCACCTGTTATACTCACCTGTCACCTGTCATTCACCTGTTATACTCACCTCACCTGTTATACTCACCTGTCACCTTCACCTGTTATACTCACCTGTCATTCACCTGTTATACTCACCTGTCATTCACCTGTTATACTCACCTGTCATTCACCTGTTATACTCACCTGTCATTCACCTGTTATACTCACCTGTCATTCACCTGTTATACTCACCTGTCATACACACCTGTTATACTCACCTGTTATCACCTGTTCACCTGTTATACTCACCTGTCATTCACCTGTTATACTCACCTGTCATACACCTGTTATACTCACCTGTCACCTGTCATACACCTGTTATACTCACCTGTCACCTGTCATTCACCTGTTATACTCACCTGTCATTCACCTGTTATACTCACCTGTCATTCACCTGTTATACTCAATTCGTCATTCACCTGTATACTCACCTGTCATACACCTGTTATACTCACCTGTCATTCACCTGTTATATGCTCACCTGTCACCTGTCATTTATACTCACCTGTCATACACCTGTTATACTCACCCTGTCATACACCTGTTATACTCACCTGTCATACACCTGTTATACTCACCTGTCATTCACCTGTTATACTCACCTGTCATTCACCTGTCATTCACCTGTTATACTCACCTGTCATTCATACTCACCTGTCATTATACTCACCTGTCATACACCTGTTATACTCACTCTGTCATACACCTGTTATACTCACCTGTCATTCACCTGTTATACTCACCTGTCATTCACCTGTTATACTCACCTGTCACCTGTCATTCACCTGTTATACTCACCTGTCATTCACCTGTTATACTCACCTGTCATTCACCTGTTATACTCACCTGTCATTCACCTGTTATACTCACCTGTCATACACCTGTTATACTCACCTGTCATGTTATACTCACCTGTCATTCACCTGTTATACTCACCTGTCATACACCTGTTATACTCACCTGTCATCACCTGTTATACTCACCTGTCATACACCTGTTATACTCACCTGTCATTCACCTGTTATACTCACCTGTCATACACCTGTTATACTCACCTGTCATACACCTGTTATACTCACCTGTCATTCACCTGTTATACTCACCTGTCATTCACCTGTTATACTCACCTGTCACCTGTCATACACCTGTTATACTCACCTGTCATACACCTGTTATACTCACCTGTCATTCACCTGTTATACTCACCTGTCATTCACCTGTTATACTCACCTGTCATACACCTGTTATACTCACCTGTCATACACCTGTTATACTCACCTGTCATTCACCTGTTATACTCACCTGTCATACACCTGTTATACTCACCTGTCATACACCTGTTATACTCACCTGTCATTCACCTGTTATACTCACCTTCATTCACCTGTTATACTCACCTGTCACCTGTCATACACCTGTTATACTCACCTGTCATACACCTGTTATACTCACCTGTCATTCACCTGTTATACTCACCTGTCATTCACCTGTTATATCACCTGTCACCTGTCATACACCTGTTATACTCACCTGTCATACACCTGTTATACTCACCTGTCATTCACCTGTTATACTCACCTGTCACCTGTCATACACCTGTTATACTCACCTGTCATTCACCTGTTATACTCACCTGTCATTCACCTGTTATACTCACCTGTCATTCACCTGTTATACTCACCTGTCATTCACCTGTTATACTCACCTGTCATCACCTGTTATACTCATTCATTCACCTGTTATACTGTCATACACCTGTTATACTCACCTGTCATACACCTGTTATACTCACCTGTCATACACCTGTTATACTCACCTGTCATTCACCTGTTATACTCACCTGTCATACACCTGTTATACTCACCTGTCATTCACCTGTTATACTCACCTTTCATTCACCTGTTATACTCACCTGTCACCTGTCATACACCTGTTATACTCACCTGTCATACACCTGTTATACTCATGTCATTCACCTGTTATACTCACCTGTCATTCACCTGTTATACTCACCTGTCACCTGTCATTCACCTGTTATACTCACCTGTCATTCACCTGTTATACTCACCTGTCATTCACCTGTTATACTCACCTGTCATTCACTGTCATTCATACACCTGTTATACTCACCTGTCATACACCTGTTATTCACCTGTCATTCACCTGTTATACTCACCTGTCATACACCTGTTATACTCACCTGTCATACACCTGTTATACTCACCTGTCATACACCTGTTATACTCACCTGTCATTCACCTGTTATACTCACCTGTCATACACCTGTTATACTCACCTGTCATACACCTGTTATACTCACCTGTCATTCACCTGTTATACTCACCTTTCATTCACCTGTTATACTCACCTGTCACCTGTCATACACCTGTTATACTCACCTGTCATACACCTGTTATACTCACCTGTCATTCACCTGTTATACTCACCTGTCATACACCTGTTATACTCACCTGTCATACACCTGTTATACTCACCTGTCATTCACCTGTTATACTCACCTGTCATTCACCTGTTATACTCACCTGTCATACACCTGTTATACTCACCTGTCATACACCTGTTATACTCACCTGTCATTCACCTGTTATACTCACCTTTCATTCACCTGTTATACTCACCTGTCACCTGTCATACACCTGTTATACTCACCTGTCATACACCTGTTATACTCACCTGTCATTCACCTGTTATACTCACCTGTCATTCACCTGTTATACTCACCTGTCACCTGTCATTCACCTGTTATACTCACCTGTCATTCACCTGTTATACTCAGCTGTCACCTGTCATTCACCTGTTATACTCACCTGTCACCTGTCATTCACCTGTTATACTCACCTGTCATACACCTGTTATACTCACCTGTCATTCACCTGTTATACTCACCTGTCATTCACCTGTTATACTCACCTGTCACCTGTCATTCACCTGTTATACTCACCTGTCATTCACCTGTTATACTCAGCTGTCACCTGTCATTCACCTGTTATACTCACCTGTCACCTGTCATACACCTGTTATACTCACCTGTCATACACCTGTTATACTCACCTGTCATACACCTGTTATACTCACCTGTCATTCACCTGTTATACTCACCTGTCATTCACCTGTTATACTCACCTGTCATACACATGTTATACTCACCTGTCATTCACCTGTTATACTCACCTGTCATTCACCTGTTATACTCACCTGTCATTCACCTGTTATACTCACCTGTGTGTTATACTCACCTGTCATTCACCTGTTATACTCACCTGTCATACACCACCTGTCATACACCTGTTATACTCACCTGTCACCTGTCATTCACCTGTTATACTCACCTGTCATACTCACCTGTCCTGTTATACTGTCACCTGTCATTCACCTGTTATACTCACCTGTCACCTGTCATTCACCTGTTATACTCACCTGTCATTCACCTGTTATACTCACCTGTCATTCACCTGTTATACTCACCTGTCATTCACCTGTTATACTCACCTGTCATACACCTGTTATACTCACCTGTCATTCACCTGTTATACTCACCTGTCATCACCTGTTATACTCACCTGTCATTCACCTGTTATACTCACCTTCATTCACCTGTTATACTCACCTGTCACCTGTCATACACCTGTTATACTCACCTGTCATACACCTGTTATACTCACCTGTCATTCACCTGTTATACTCACCTGTCATACACCTGTTATACTCACCTGTCATACACCTGTTATACTCACCTGTCATACACCTGTTATACTCACCTGTCATTCACCTGTTATACTCACCTGTCATACACCTGTTATACTCACCTGTCATACACCTGTTATACTCACCTGTCATTCACCTGTTATACTCACCTTCATTCACCTGTTATACTCACCTGTCACCTGTCATACACCTGTTATACTCACCTGTCATACACCTGTTATACTCACCTGTCATTCACCTGTTATACTCACCTGTCATTCACCTGTTATACTCACCTGTCACCTGTCATACACCTGTTATACTCACCTGTCATACACCTGTTATACTCACCTGTCATACACCTGTTATATACTCACCTGTCATACACCTGTCACCTGTCATTCACCTGTTATACTCACCTGTCATTCACCTGTTATATCACCTGTCATTCACCTGTTATACTCACCTGTCATCACCTGTTATACTCACCTGTCATACACCTGTTATACTCACCTGTCATTCACCTGTTATACTCACCTGTCATACACCTGTTATACTCACCTGTCATACACCTGTTATACTCACCTGTCATTCACCTGTTATACTCACCTGTCATTCACCTGTTATACTCACCTGTCATACACCTGTTATACTCACCTGTCATTCACCTGTTATACTCACCTGTCATTCACCTGTTATACTCACCTGTCATTCACACCTGTTATACTCACCTGTCACCTGTTATACTCACCTGTCATTCACCTGTTATCACCTGTCATTCACCTGTTATACTCACCTGTCATTCACCTGTTATACTCACCTGTCATTCACCTGTTATTACCTGTCATTCACCTGTTATACTCATCATTCACCTGTTATACTCACCTGTCATACACCTGTTATACTCACCTGTCATTCACCTGTTATACTCACCTGTCATACACCTGTTATACTCACCTGTCATACACCTGTTATACTCACCTGTCATACACCTGTTATACTCACCTGTCATTCACCTGTTATTCACCTGTCATACACCTGTTATACTCACCTGTCATTCACCTGTTATACTCACCTGTCATTCACCTGTTATACTCACCTGTCACACCTGTCATACACCTGTTATACTCACCTGTCATACACCTGTTATACTCACCTGTCATACACCTGTTATACTCACCTGTCATTCACCTGTTATACTCACCTGTCATACACCTGTTATACTCACCTGTCATACACCTGTTATACTCACCTGTCATTCACCTGTTATACTCACCTGTCATGTCACCTGTTATACTCACCTGTCATACACCTGTTATACTCACCTGTCATTCACCTGTTATACTCACCTTTCATTCACCTGTTATACTCACCTGTCACCTGTCATACACCTGTTATACTCACCTGTCATACACCTGTTATACTCACCTGTCATTCACCTGTTATACTCACCTGTCATTCACCTGTTATACTCACCTGTCACCTGTCATTCACCTGTTATACTCACCTGTCATTCACCTGTTATACTCAGCTGTCACCTGTCATTCACCTGTTATACTCACCTGTCACCTGTCATTCACCTGTTATACTCACCTGTCATACACCTGTTATACTCACCTGTCATTCACCTGTTATACTCACCTGTCATTCACCTGTTATACTCACCTGTCATTCACCTGTTATACTCACCTGTCATTCACCTGTTATACTCAGCTGTCACCTGTCATTCACCTGTTATACTCACCTGTCACCTGTCATACACCTGTTATACTCACCTGTCTGTTATACTCACCTGTCATACACCTGTTATACTCACCTGTCATTCACTGTTATACTCACCTGTCATTCACCTGTTATACTCACCTGTCATACACCTGTTATACTCACCTGTCATTCACCTGTTATACTCACCTGTCATTCACCTGTTATATACCTGTCATTCACCTGTTATACTCACCTGTCATTCACCTGTTATACTCACCTGTCATTCACCTGTTATACTCACCTGTCATTCACCTGTTATACTCACCTGTCATACACCTGTTATACTCACCTGTCACCTGTCATTCACCTGTTATACTCACCTGTCATACACCTGTTATACTCACCTGTCACCTGTCATACACCTGTTATACTCACCTGTCACCTGTCATACACCTGTTATACTCACCTGTCACCTGTCATTCACCTGTTATACTCACCTGTCATTCACCTGTTATACTCACCTGTCATTCACCTGTTATACTCACCTGTCATTCACCTGTTATACTCACCTGTCATACACCTGTTATACTCACCTGTCATTCACCTGTTATACTCACCTGTCACCTGTCATTCACCTGTTATACTCACCTGTCATTCACCTGTTATACTCACCTGTCATACACCTGTTATACTCACCTGTCATTCACCTGTTATACTCACCTGTCACCTGTCATTCACCTGTTATACTCACCTGTCACCTGTCACCTGTCATTCACCTGTTATACTCACCTGTCACCTGTCATTCACCTGTTATACTCACCTGTCACCTGTCATACACCTGTTATACTCACCTGTCATTCACCTGTTATACTCACCTGTCACCTGTCATTCACCTGTTATACTCACCTGTCACCTGTCATTCACCTGTTATACTCACCTGTCACCTGTCATTCACCTGTTATACTCACCTGTCACCTGTCATTCACCTGTTATACTCACCTGTCATCACACCTGTTATACTCACCTGTCATTCACCTGTTATATCACTCACCTGTCATTCACCTGTTATACCTGTCACCTGTCATTCACCTGTTATTCACCTGTCACCTGTCATTCACCTGTTATACTCACCTGTCATTCACCTGTTATACTCACCTGTC
Source organism: Oncorhynchus nerka (assembly GCF_034236695.1). NCBI lineage: Eukaryota > Metazoa > Chordata > Actinopteri > Salmoniformes > Salmonidae > Oncorhynchus > Oncorhynchus nerka. Next base: position 12,358,563 of record NC_088408.1, on the reverse strand, counting down.
ATTCACCTGTTATACTCACCTGTCACCTGTCATTCACCTGTTATACTCACCTGTCATTCACCTGTTATACTCACCTGTCATTCACCTGTTATACTCACCTGTCATTCACCTGTTATACTCACCTGTCATTCACCTGTTATACTCACTTGTCACCTGTCATTCACCTGTTATACTCACCTGTCATTCACCTGTTATACTCACCTGTCATTCCTGTTATACTTGTCATTCACCTGTTATACTCACCTGTCACCTGTCATTCACCTGTTATACTCACCTGTCATACACCTGTTATACTCACCTGTCATTCACCTGTTATACTCACCTGTCATTCACCTGTTATACTCACCTGTCACCTGTCATTCACCTGTTATACTCACCTGTCATACACCTGTTATACTCACCTGTCATTCACCTGTTATACTCACCTGTCACCTGTCATTCACCTGTTATACTCACCTGTCACCTGTCATTCACCTGTTATACTCACCTGTCATTCACCTGTTATACTCACCTGTCATCACCTGTTATTCACCTGTTATACTCACTGTTATACTCACCTGTCATTCACCTGTTATACTCACCTGTCACCTGTCATTCACCTGTTATACTCACCTGTCACCTGTCACCTGTTATACTCACCTGTCACCTGTTATACTCACCTGTCATACACCTGTTATACTCACCTGTCATACACCTGTTATACTCACCTGTCACCTGTCATTCACCTGTTATACTCACCTGTCATTCACCTGTTATACTCACTGTCTGTCACCTGTCATACACCTGTTATACTCACCTGTCTGTCATTCACCTGTTATATCACCTGTCACCTGTCATACACCTGTTATACTCACCTGTCACCTGTCACCTGTCATCACCTGTTATACTCACCTGTCATACACCTGTTATACTCACCTGTCATTCACCTGTTATACTCACCTGTCACCTGTCATTCACCTGTTATACTCACCTGTCACCTGTCATTCACCTGTTATACTCACCTGTCATTCACCTGTTATACTCACCTGTCATTCACCTGTTATACTCACCTGTCATTCACCTGTTATACTCACCTGTCATACACCTGTTATACTCACCTGTCATTCACCTGTCATACCTGTTATACTCACCTGTCATTCACCTGTTATACTCACCTGTCATTCACCTGTTATACTCACCTGTCATTCACCTGTTATACTCACCTGTCATACACCTGTTATACTCACCTGTCATTCACCTGTTATACTCACCTGTCATTCACCTGTTATTCACCTGTCATACTCACCTGTTATCACCTGTCATTCACCTGTTATACTCACCTGTCATTCACCTGTTATACTCACCTGTCACCTGTCATACACCTGTTATACTCACCTGTCACCTGTTATGTCATGTTATACTCACCTGTCATTCACCTGTTATACTCACCTGTCATACACCTGTTATACTCACCTGTCATACACCTGTCATTCACCTGTTATCACCTGTTATACTCACCTGTCATACACCTGTTATACTCACCTGTCACCTGTCATTCACCTGTTATACTCACCTGTCATTTCACCTGTCATTCACCTGTTATACTCACCTGTCATTCACCTGTTATACTCACCTGTCATTCACCTGTTATACTCACCTGTCATTCACCTGTTATACTCACCTGTCACCTGTCATGTTATCACCTGTCACCTGTTATACTCACCTGTCATTCACCTGTTATACTCACCTGTCATTCACCTGTTATACTCACCTGTCATACACCTGTTATACTCACCTGTCATACACCTGTTATCACACCTGTTATACTCACCTGTCATTCACCTGTTATACTCACCTGTCATTCACCTGTTATACTCACCTGTCATTCACCTGTTATACTCACCTCACCTGTCATTCACCTGTTATCACTGTTATACTCACTGTCACCCTGTCATTCACCTGTTATACTCACCTGTCATACACCTGTTATACTCACCTGTCATTCACCTGTTATACTCACCTGTCATTCACCTGTTATACTCACCTGTCACCTGTCATTCATATACTCACCTGTCACCTGTTATATTCACCTGTCATACACCTGTTATACTCACCTGTCATTCACCTGTTATACTCACCTGTCATTCACCTGTTATACTCACCTGTCATACACCTGTTATACTCACCTGTCATACACCTGTTATACTCACCTGTCATTCACCTGTTATACTCACCTTTCACCTGTCATACACCTGTTATTACTGTCACCTGTCATTCACCTGTTATACTGTCATTCACCTGTTATACTCACCTGTCATTCACCTGTTATCACCTGTCTCACCTGTCATCATACACACCTGTTATACTCACCTGTCATACACCTGTTATACTCACCTGTCATTCACCTGTTATACTCACCTGTCATTCACCTGTTATACTCACCTGTTATACTCACCTGTCATACACCTGTTATACTCACCTGTCATACACCTGTTATACTCACCTGTCATACACCTGTTATACTCACCTGTCATTCACCTGTTGTTATACTCACCTGTCATCACCTGTTATACTACCTGTCATACACCTGTTATACTCACCTGTCATTCACCTGTTATACTCACCTGTCATTCACCTGTTATACTCACCTGTCATTCACCTGTTATACTCACCTGTCATTCACCTGTTATACTCACCTGTCATCACCTGTTATACTCACCTGTCATTCACCTGTTATACTCACCTGTCATTCACCTGTTATACTCACCTGTCACCTGTCATTCACCTGTTATACTCACCTGTCATTCACCTGTTATACTCACCTGTCACCTGTCATTCACCTGTTATGTCATTCACCTGTTATACTCACCTGTCATTCACCTGTTATACTCACCTGTCATTCACCTGTTATACTCACCTGTCATTCACCTGTTATACTCACCTGTCATTCACCTGTTATACTCACCTGTCATTCACCTGTTATACTCACCTGTCATTCACCTGTTATACTCACCTGTCATTCACCTGTTATACTCATTCACTGTTATACTCTGTCATACACCTGTTATACTCACCTGTCATACACCTGTTATACTCACCTGTCATGTCATTCACCTGTTATACTCACCTGTCATACACCTGTTATACTCACCTGTCACCTGTCATTCACCTGTTATACTCACCTGTCATACACCTGTTATACTCACCTGTCACCTGTCATACACCTGTTATACTCACCTGTCACCTGTCATACACCTGTTATACTCACCTGTCACCTGTCATTCACCTGTTATACTCACCTGTCATTCACCTGTTATACTCACCTGTCACCTGTCATTCACCTGTTATACTCACCTGTCATACACCTGTTATACTCACCTGTCATTCACCTGTTATACTCACCTGTCACCTGTCATTCACCTGTTATACTCACCTGTCATTCACCTGTTATACTCACCTGTCATACACCTGTTATACTCACCTGTCATTCACCTGTTATACTCACCTGTCACCTGTCATTCACCTGTTATACTCACCTGTCATACACCTGTTATACTCACCTGTCATTCACCTGTTATACTCACCTGTCACCTGTCATTCACCTGTTATACTCACCTGTCACCTGTCATACACCTGTTATACTCACCTGTCATTCACCTGTTATACTCACCTGTCACCTGTCATTCACCTGTTATACTCACCTGTCACCTGTCATTCACCTGTTATACTCACCTGTCACCTGTCATTCACCTGTTATACTCACCTGTCACCTGTCATTCACCTGTTATACTCACCTGTCACCTGTCATTCACCTGTTATACTCACCTGTCATACACCTGTTATACTCACCTGTCATTCACCTGTTATACTCACCTGTCACCTGTCATTCACCTGTTATACTCACCTGTCACCTGTCATTCACCTGTTATACTCACCTGTCACCTGTCATTCACCTGTTATACTCACCTGTCACCTGTCATTCACCTGTTATACTCACCTGTCATTCACCTGTTATACTCACCTGTCACCTGTCATTCACCTGTTATACTCACCTGTCATTCACCTGTTCATACACCTGTTATATACCTGTCACCTGTCATTCACCTGTTATACTCACCTGTCACCTGTCATTGTCACCTCACCTGTTATACTCACCTGTCACCTGTCATTCACCTGTTATACTCACCTGTCATTCACCTGTTATACTCACCTGTCATTCACCTGTTATACTCACCTGTCACCTGTCATTCACCTGTTATACTCACCTGTCATACACCTGTTATACTCACCTGTCATTCACCTGTTATACTCACCTGTCATTCACCTGTTATACTCACCTGTCACCTGTCATTCACCTGTTATACTCACCTGTCATACACCTGTTATACTCACCTGTCATTCACCTGTTATACTCACCTGTCACCTGTCATTCACCTGTTATATACTCATTCACCTGTTATACTCACCTGTCATTCACCTGTTATACTCACCTGTCATTCACCTGTTATACTCATTCATTCACCTGTTATACTCACCTGTCATACACCTGTTATACTCACCTGTCATTCACCTGTTATATACCTGTCACCTGTCATTCACCTGTTATACTCACCTGTCACCTGTTATACTCATTCACCTGTTATACTCACCTGTCACCTGTCATTCACCTGTTATACTCACCTGTCACCTGTCATTCACCTGTTATACTCACCTGTCACCTGTCATTCACCTGTTATACTCACCTGTCATCACACCTGTTATACTCACCTGTCATTCACCTGTATATACACCTGTTATACTCACCTGTCATTCACCTGTTATACTCACCTGTCATTCACCTGTCATTCACCTGTCATCACCTGTTATACTCACCTGTCATCACCTGTCACCTGTCATTCACCTGTTATACTCACCTGTCACCTGTCATTCACCTGTTATACTCACCTGTCACCTGTTATATGTCATTCACCTGTTATACTCACCTGTCATTCACCTGTTATACTCACCTGTCATTCACCTGTTATACTCACCTGTCATTCACCTGTTATTATCACCTGTCATTCACCTGTCATCACACCTGTTATACTCACCTGTCATTCACCTGTTATACTCACCTTCATTCACCTGTTATACTCACCTGTCACCTGTCATACACCTGTTATACTCACCTGTCATTCACCTGTTATACTCACCTGTCATTCACCTGTTATTATACACCTGTTATACTCACCTGTCATCATTCACCTGTTATACTCACCTGTCACCGTTATACTCATTCACCTGTTATACTCACGTCATACACCTGTTATACCTGTCATTCACCTGTTATACTCACCTGTCATTCTGTTATATCACCTGTCATACACCTGTTATACCTGTTATACTCACCTGTCATTCACCTGTTATACTCACCTGTCATTCACCTGTTATACTCATGTCATACACCTGTTATACTCACCTGTCATTCACCTGTTATACTCACCTGTCATACACCTGTTATACTCACCTGTCATTCACCTGTTATACTCACCTGTCATTCACCTGTTATACTCACCTGTCACCTGTCATACACCTGTTATACTCACCTGTCATTCACCTGTTATACTCACCTGTCATCTGTTATACTCACCTGTCATTCATACTCACCTGTCACCTGTCATTCACCTGTTATATACCTGTCATCACCTGTCATACACCTGTTATACTCACCTGTCATTCACCTGTTATACTCACCTGTCACCTGTCATCATACACCTGTTATACTCACCTGTCACCTGTCATACACCTGTTATATCACCTGTCATTCACCTGTTATACTCACCTGTCATTCACCTGTTATACTCACCTGTCATTCACCTGTTATTATACCTCACCTGTCATACACCTGTTATACTCACCTGTCATTCACCTGTTATACTCACCTGTCACCTGTCATTCACCTGTTATACTCACCTGTCATTCACCTGTTATACTCACCTGTCATACACCTGTTATACTCACCTGTCATTCACCTGTTATACTCACCTGTCACCTGTCATTCACCTGTTATACTGTCATACACCTGTTATACTCACCTGTCATACACCTGTTATACTCACCTGTCATGTCATTCACCTGTTATACTCACCTGTCACCTGTCATACTCACCTGTCATTCACCTGTTATACTCACCTGTCATTCACCTGTTCATTCACCTGTTATACTCACCTGTCATTCACCTGTTATACTCACCTGTCATTCACCTGTTATACTCACCTGTCACCTGTCATTCACCTGTTATACTCACCTGTCATTCACCTGTTATGTCATTCACCTGTTATACTCACCTGTCATTCACCTGTTATACTGTCACCTGTCATTCACCTGTTATACCTGTCATTCACCTGTTATACTCACCTGTCACCTGTCATATTCACCTGTTATACTCACCTGTCATTCACCTGTTATACTCACCTGTCACCGTCATTCACCTGTTATACTCACCTGTCATTCACCTGTTATACTCACCTGTCATTCACCTGTCACCTGTCATCACCTGTTATACTCACCTGTCATGTCACCTGTTATACCTGTCATACACCTGTCACCTGTCATTCACCTGTTATTATACTCATTCACCTGTCATTCATACACCTGTTATACTCACCTGTCACCTGTCATTCACCTGTTATACTCACCTGTCACCTGTCATTCACCTGTTATATGTCATACACCTGTCACCTGTCATTCACCTGTTATACTCTGTCACCTGTCATTCACCTGTTTATACTGTCACCTGTCATTCACCTGTTATATACTGTCACCTGTCATTCACCTGTTATACTCACCTGTCACCTGTCATTCACCTGTTATACTCACCTGTCATTCACCTGTTATACTCACCTGTCATTCACCTGTTATACTCACTGTCATTCTGTTATCACCTGTCATTCACCTGTTATACTCACCTGTCATTATTCACCTGTTATACTCACCTGTCACCTGTCATTCACCTGTTATATACTCACCTGTCATTCACCTGTTATACTCACCTGTCATTCACCTGTTATATACTGTCACCTGTCATTCTGTTATATCACCTGTCATTCACCTGTTATACTCACCTGTCATTCACCTGTTATATACTCACCTGTCATTCACCTGTTATACTCACCTGTCATTCACCTGTTATACTCACCTGTCATTCACCTGTTATACTCACCTGTCATTCACCTGTTATACTCACCTGTCACCTGTCATTCACCTGTTATACTCACCTGTCACCTGTCATTCACCTGTTATACTCACCTGTCACCTGTCATTCACCTGTTATACTACCTGTCATTCACCTGTCACCTGTCATTCACCTGTTATACTCACCTGTCACCTGTTATACTCACCTGTCACCTGTCATTCACCTGTTATACTCACTGTCACCTGTCATTCACCTGTTATACTCACCTGTCACCTGTCATTCACCTGTTATACTCACCTGTCATTCACCTGTTATACTCACCTGTCACCTGTTATACTCACCTGTCATTCACCTGTTATACTCACCTGTCACCTGTCATTCACCTGTTATACTCACCTGTCATTCACCTGTCACCTGTTATACTCATTCACCTGTTATACTCACCTGTCATTCACCTGTTATACTCACCTGTCACCTGTCATTCACCTGTTTATACCTGTCTCACCTGTCACCTGTCATTCACCTGTTATACTCACCTGTCACCTGTCATTCACCTGTTATATCACCTGTCACCTGTCACCTGTTATACTCACCTGTCATTCACCTGTTATACTCTGTCATTCATCACCTGTCATTCACCTGTTATACTCTGTCACCTGTCATTCACCTGTTATACTCACCTGTCACCTGTCATTCACCTGTTATACTCACCTGTCACCTGTCATTCACCTGTTATACTCACCTGTCATTCACCTGTTATACTCACCTGTCACCTGTCATTCACCTGTTATACTCACCTGTCATTCACCTGTTATACTCACCTGTCACCTGCCATTCACCTGTTATATCACCTGTCACCTGTCATACACCTGTTATACTCACCTGTCATTCACCTGTTATCACCTGTCATTCACCTGTTATACTCACTTGTCACCTGTCATTCACCTGTTATACTCACCTGTCACCTGTCATTCACCTGTTATACTCACCTGTCATACACCTGTTATACTCACCTGTCATTCACCTGTTATACTCACCTGTCACCTGTCATTCACCTGTTATACTCACCTGTCATACACCTGTTATACTCACCTGTCATTCACCTGTTATACTCACCTGTCATTCACCTGTTATACTCACCTGTCACCTGTCATTCACCTGTTATACTCACCTGTCACCTGTCATTCACCTGTTATACTCACCTGTCACCTGTCATACACCTGTTATACTCACCTGTCACCTGTCATTCACCTGTTATACTCACCTGTCACCTGTCATTCTGTTATTCACCTGTTATACTCACCTGTCATTCACCTGTTATACTCACCTGTCACCTGTCATTCACCTGTTATACTCACCTGTCACCTGTCATTCACCTGTTATACTCACCTGTCACCTGTCATTCACCTGTTATACTCACCTGTCACCTGTTATACTCACCTGTCATACACCTGTTATGCTCACCTGTCATACACCTGTTATACTCACCTGTCACCTGTCATTCACCTGTTATACTCACCTGTCATTCACCTGTTATACTCACCTGTCACCTGTCATTCACCTGTTATACTCACCTGTCATTCACCTGTTATACTCACCTGTCACCTGTCATTCACCTGTTATACTCACCTGTCATTCACCTGTTATACTCACCTGTCACCTGTCATTCACCTGTTATACTCACCTGTCATTCACCTGTTATACTCACCTGTCACCTGTCATACACCTGTTATACTCACCTGTCACCTGTCATTCACCTGTTATACTCACCTGTCACCTGTCATACACCTGTTATACTCACCTGTCACCTGTCATTCACCTGTTATACTCACCTGTCATACACCTGTTATACTCACCTGTCACCTGTCATTCACCTGTTATACTCACCTGTCATTCACCTGTTATACTCACCTGTCACCTGTCATTCACCTGTTATACTCACCTGTCACCTGTCATTCACCTGTTATACTCACCTGTCACCTGTCATACACCTGTTATACTCACCTGTCACCTGTCATTCACCTGTTATACTCACCTGTCACCTGTCATTCACCTGTTATACTCACCTGTCACCTGTCATTCACCTGTTATACTCACCTGTCATACACCTGTTATACTCACCTGTCATTCACCTGTTATACTCACCTGTCATACACCTGTTATACTCACCTGTCATACACCTGTTATACTCACCTGTCATTCACCTGTTATACTCACCAATGGGCCATACCAGCCAAGCTTGAGCTGGGATGTTGAATGCATCGGATAAGGTGGAATTAGACTTTGCACCAGCAGTAGGGACTAAGAAAGCAGAGCCATCCCTATATGGGTCTGAAACAGACAGACAGCTATTCAGACAGACATACCATTCAGACAGACAGATATACCGTTCAGACAGACAGACATACCGTTCAGACAGACAGACATACCGTTCAGACAGACAGACATACCGTTCAGACAGACAGGCATACCGTTCAGACAGACAGACATACCGTTCAGACAGACTGGCTGGTAAGACAGACAGGCTGGTCAGACAGACAGACCGTTCAGACATACAGGTCATTCAGACAGACAGACAGACAGGCCGTTCAAACAGACAGACATACTGTTCAGACATACAGGTCGCTCAGACAGACAGTCCGTTCAGACAGACAGACCGTTCAGACAGACAGGCTGGTCAGACAGACAGACCGTTCAGACATACAGGCTGGTCAGACAGACAGACCGTTCAGACATACAGGCTGGTCAGACAGACAGACCGTTCAGACATACAGGCTGGTCAGACAGACAGACCGTTCAGACATACAGGTCATTCAGACAGACAGACAGACATACCGTTCAGACAGACTGGCTGGTAAGACAGACAGGCTGGTCAGACAGACAGACCGTTCAGACATACAGGTCATTCAGACAGACAGACAGACAGGCCGTTCAAACAGACAGACATACTGTTCAGACAGACGGACAGACCGTTCAGACATACAGGCTGGCCAGACAGACAGACCGTTCAGACATACAGGCTGGCCAGACAGACAGACCGTTCAGACAGACAGAACTACATCATAACACAAGAGACGTTGGACAATGATGCTGCCAAGGCCTGAGTGGCCCTGCCCCTCTAGATGGATTCAGTCTAGGCCTGAGTGGCCCTGCCCCTCTAGATGGATTCAGTCAAGGCCTGAGTGGCCCTGCCCCTCTAGATGGATTCAGTCTAGGCCTGAGTGGCCCTGCCCCTCTAGATGGATTCAGTCAAGGCCTGAGTGGCCCTGCCCCTCTAGATGGATTCAGTCAAGGCCTGAGTGGCCCTGCCCCTCTAGATGGATTCAGTCAAGGCCCACACAGCAGTGGATCAACCAGCCATATGACAGAGTCTGACCGACTGGCTTTTTGGTGGACAGACACACCGCACCATATGTGTCACCATATGACTAAACTATTATTGTTGTTGTGGTTACCTCACTGTTGCTGTGTTTAAATCCTCCCTCATCCTGACATGAAGTCATGCCTGAGATGCTTATAACACACTCACACACTCACTGGATGCTTAAGTAGTGTCATCAGTGTATGACAATCAGATTGATGTGTGGTGAATCAGGTCACCGAGTATCACGGCCCTGAAGGAAGAAGAGGAGACTATGTTAATTGCTTTTAGAAGGACTCCGGCAAATTGATTTTGGATGAGTTCACTGACTATCATTGTTGTCTTTGGCTGTCCTCCCTCTCGTTCTCTCTCTCAATTCAATTCAATTCAATTCAATTCAAGGGGCTTTATTGGCATGGGAAACATGTGTTAACATTGCCAAAGCAAGTGAGGTAGATAATATACAAAAATGAGATAAACAATAAAAATTAACAGTAAACATTACACATACAGAAGTATCAAAACAATAAAGACATTACAAATGTCATATTATATATATACAGTTTTTTAACAATGTACAAATGGTTGAAGGACACAAGATAAAATAAATAAGCATACATATGGGTTGTATTTACAATGGTGTTTGTTCTTCACTGGTTGCCCTTTTCTCGTGGCAACAGGTCACAAATCTTGCTGCTGTGATGGCACACTGTGGAATTTCACCCAGTAGATATGGGAGTTTATCAAAATCGGATGTGTTTTCGAATTCTTTGTGGATCTGTGTAATCTGAGGGAAATATGTCTCTCTAATATGGTCATACATTGGGCAGGAGGTTAAGTGCAGCTCAGCTTCCACCTCATTTTGTGGGCAGTGAGCACATAGCCTGTCTTCTCTTGAGAGCCATGTCTGCCTACGGCGGCCTTTCTCAATAGCATGGCTATGCTCACTGAGTCTGTCCATAGTCAAAGCTTTCCTTAATTTTGGGTCAGTCACAGTGGTCAGGTATTCTGCCGCTGTGTACTCTCTGTGTAGGGCCAAATAGCATTCTAGTTTGCTCAGTTTTTTTGTTAATTCTTTCCAACGTGTCAAGTAATTATCTTCTTGTTTTCTCATGATTTGGTTGAGTCTAATTGTGCTGCTGTCCTGGGGCTCTGTAGGGTGTGTTTGTGTTTGTGAACAGAGCCCCAGGACCAGCTTGCTTCGGGGACTCTTCTCCAGGTTCATCTCTCTGTAGGTGATGGCTTTGTTATGGAAGGTTTGGGAATCGCTTCCTTTTAGGTGGTTATAGAATTTAACGGCTCTTTTCTGGATTTTGATAATTAGTGGGTATCGGCCTAATTCTGCTCTGCATGCATTATTTGGTGTTCTACATTGTACACGGAATTCTGCGTGCAGAGTCTCAATTTGGTGTTTGTCCCATTTTGTGAAGTCTTGGTTGGTGAGCGGACCCCAGACCTCACAACCATAAAGGGCAATGGGGTCTATAACTGATTCAAGTATTTTTTGCCAAATCCTAATTGGTATGTTGAAATTTTTGTTCCTTTTGATGGCATAGAATGCCCTTCTTGCCTTGTCTCTCAGATCGTTCACAGCTTTGTGGAAGTTACCTGTGGCGCTGATGTTTAGGCCAAGGTATGTATCGTTTTTTGTGTGCTCTAGGGCAACAGTGTCTAGATGGAATTTGTATTTGTGGTCCTGGTGACTGGACCTTTTTTGGAACACCATTATTTTGGTCTTACTGAGATTTACTGTCAGGGCCCAGGTCTGACAGAATCTGTGCATAAGATCTAGGTGCTGCTGTAGGCCCTCCTTGGTTGGTGACAGAAGCACCAGATCATCAGCAAACAGCAGACATTTGACTTCGGATTCTAGTAGGGTGAGGCCGGGTGCTGCAGACTTTTCTAATGCCCGCGCCAATTCGTTGATATATATGTTGAAGAGGGTGGGGCTTAAGCTGCATCCCTGTCTCACCCCACGACCCTGTGTGAAGAAATGTGTGTGTTTTTTGCCAATTTTAACCGCACACTTGTTGTTTGTGTACATGGATTTTATAATGTCGTATGTTTTACCCCAACACCACTTTCCATCAGTTTGTATAGCAGACCCTCATGCCAAATTGAGTCGAAGGCTTTTTTGAAATCAACAAAGTTTGGTTGTCAATTAGGGTGTGCAGGGTGAATACATGGTCTGTTGTACGGTAATTTGGTAAAAAGCCAATTTGACATTTGCTCAGTACATTGTTTTCATTGAGGAAATGTACGAGTCTGCTGTTAATGATAATGCAGAGGATTTCCCTAAGGTTACTGTTGACGCATATTCCACGGTAGTTATTGGGGTCAAATTTGTCTCCACTTTTGTGGTTTGGGGTGATCAGTCCTTGGTTCCAAATATTGGGGAAGATGCCACAGCTAAGGATGATGTTAAAGAGTTTTAGTATAGCCAATTGGAATTTGTTGTCTGTATATTTGATCATTTCATTGAGGATACCATCAACACCACAGGCCTTTTTGGGTTGGAGGGTTTTTATTTTGTCCTGTAACTCTTTCAATGTAATTGGAGAATCCAGTGGGTTCTGGTAGTCTTTAATAGTTGATTCTAAGATCTGTATTTGATCATGTATATGTTTTTGCTCTTTATTCTTTGTTATAGAGCCAAAAAGATTGGAGAAGTGGTTTACCCATACATCTCCATTTTGATAGATAATTCTTCGTGTTGTTGTTTGTTTCGTGTTTTCCACTTTTCCCAGAAGTTTTTATTTTTTAATTTTTTTAATTTCACCTTTATTTAACCAGGTAGGCTAGTTGAGAACAAGTTCTCATTTGCAACTGCGACCTGGCCAAGATAAAGCATAGCAGTGTGAACAGACAACACAGAGTTACACATGGAGTAAACAATTAACAAGTCAATAACACAGTAGAAAAAAAGGGGAGTCTATATACAATGTGTGCAAAAGGCATGAGGAGGTAGGCGTATAATACAATTTAGCAGATTAACACTGGAGTGATAAATGATCAGATGGTCATGTACAGGTAGAGATATTGGTGTGCAAAAGAGCAGAAAAGTAAATAAATAAAAAACAGTATAAAAACAGTATGGGAATGAGGTAGGTGAAAATGGGTGGGCTATTTACCAATAGACTATGTACAGCTGCAGCGATCGGTTAGCTGCTCGGATAGCTGATGTTTGAAGTTGGTGAGGGAGATAAAAGTCTCCAACTTCAGCGATTTTTGCAGTTCGTAAAGTGGTTAGAGTCTATGGATTCTTCAATTACATTGAGCTGATTTCTGACATGCTGTTCCTTCTTTTTCCGTAGTGTATTTCTGTATTGTTTTAGTGATTCACCATAGTGAAGGCGTAGCCTCAGGTTTTCCGGGTCTCTATATTTTTGGTTGGACAGGTTTCTCAATTTCTTTCTTAGATATTTGCATTCTTCATCAAACCATTTGTCATTGTTGTTCATTTTCTTCGATTTTCTATTTGAGATTTTTAGATTTGATAGGGAAGCTGAGAGGTCAAATATACTGTTAAGATTTTCTACTGCTAAGTTTACACCTTCACTATTACAGTGGAACGTTTTACCCAGGAAATTGTCTAAAAGGGATTGAATTTGTTGTTGCCTAATTGTTTTTTGGTAGGTTTCCAAACTGCATTCCTTCCATCTATAGCATTTCTTAATGTTACTCAGTTCCTTTGGCTTTGATGCCTCATGATTGAGTATTGCTCTGTTTAAGTAGACTGTGATTTTGCTGTGGTCTGATAGTGATGTCAGTGGACTGACTGTGAACGCTCTGAGAGACTCTGGGTTGAGGTCAGTGATAAAGTAGTCTACAGTACTACTGCCAAGAGATGAGCTATAGGTGTACCTACCATAGGAGTCCCCTCAAAGCCTACCAGTGACTATGTACATCCCCAGCGTGCGACAGAGCTGCAGGAGTTGTGACCCGTTTTTGTTGGTTATGTTGTCATAGTTGTGCCTAGGGGGGCATATGGGGGAGGGAATACTGTCACCTCCAGGCAGGTGTTTGTCCCCCTGTGTGCTGAGGGTGTCAGGTTCTTGTCCGATTCTGGCATTTAGGTCGCCACAGACTAGTACGTGTCCCTGGGCCTGGAAATGATTGATTTCCCCCTCCAGGATGGAGAAGCTGTCTTCATTAAAGTATGGGGATTCTAGTGGGGCGATATAGGTAGCACACAGGATGACATTTTTCTCTGTTAGGATAATTTCCTTTTGAATTTCTAGCCAAATGTAGAATGTTCCTGTTTTGATTAATTTAATGGAGTGAGTTAGGTCTGCTCTATACCAAATTAGCATACCCCCTGAGTCCCTTCCCCTTCTCAATCTCTCTCTCTCTCTCTCGCTCTCTCGCTCTCTCTCATTATCTCGCTCTGTCTCTCTCGATCTGTCTCTCTCTCTATCTCTCTCCTGGTAGGTTTACAAACTACATTCCTTCCATCTATAGCATTTCTTAATATTATTCAGATCCTTTGGTTTTGATGCTTCGTGATTGGTTATTGATCTGTTTAAGTAGACTGTGATTTTGCTGTGGTCTGATAGTGATGTCAGTGGACTGACTGTGAACGCTCTGAGAGACTCTGGGTTGAGGTCAGTGATAAAGTAGTCTACAGTACTACGGCCAAGAGATGAGCTATAGGTGTACCTACCATAGGAGTCCCCTCGAAGCCTACCAGTGACTATGTACATCCCCAGCGTGCGACAGAGCTGCAGGAGTTGTGACCCATTTTTGTTGGTTATGTTGTCGTAGTTGTGCCTAGGGGGCCATATGGGGGAGGGAATTATTTCACCTCCAGGTAGGTGTTTGTCCCTCTGTGTGCTGAGGGTGTAAGGTTCTTGTCCAGTTCTGTCATTTAGGTCATCACAGACTAGTACCTGTCCCTGGGTCTGGAAAGGATTTACTTCCCTCTCCAGGAGAGAGAAGTGTCTTCATTAAAGTATGACAGACTAGTACCTGTCCCTGGGTCTGGAAAGGATTTACTTTCCTCTCCAGGCGAGAGAAGTGTCTTCATTAAAGTATGACAGACTAGTACCTGTCCCATTAAAGTATGACAGACTAGTACCTGTCCCTGGGTCTGGAAAGGATTTACTTCCCTCTCCAGGAGAGAGAAGTGTCTTCATTAAAGTATGACAGACTAGTACCTGTCCCATTAAAGTATGGTGATTCTATAGGAAGCACACAGGAGGACATTTCTCCCTGTTTAAATCATTTCCTTTTGAATTTCTAGCCAAATGTTCCTGTTTTGATTAATTAGGCGGCAGGTAGCCTAGTGGTTCGAGTGTTGGACTTGTAACTGAAAGGTTCGATCGAATCCCCGAGCTGACAATGTAAAAATATGTTGTTCTGCCTCTGAACAAGGCAGTTAACCCACTGTTCCTAGGCCGTCATTGAAAATAAGAATTTGTTCTTAACTGACTTGCCTAGTTAAATAAAGGTTAAAAAAATAATAAAATAAAAAATGAATAGAGTGTGTTAGGACTGCTCTATACCAAATTAGCATACCCCCTGAGTCCCTTCCCTGTTTCACACCTGGTAGTTTGGTGGATGGGACTACCAACGCTCTGTAACCAAGAGGGCAACCAGTGGGTCCATCTCCTCTATACCAGGTTTCTTGTAAGATGGCAATGTCTGTATTTTTTCGATTTCTTTGGTGAAGTCCAGGTTCCTGCTCTTTAGGCCAAAGGCAGATGACCTCAGATATTCCAGGATTAGATGGTGAAGGCTTTGTGTTCCATAAAGTATCCAATGTTGTTGGTCGTGTGGTTTGGCCTCAGGCCAGTAAGTGTGAGCAGAGCTTGCTGAGCATCTGGTACATGCCATTGGCTTGGGCTAGTGTAAGAGTGGGGGGTTGGGCCTGTTTGCTCGCTCATGGCTTCCATGTTGAGGCCCTCTTTGCGGGAGTGGGGGGCATTGGGTGGGCAGGAGGGGCATAGGTCTGATCTGAGGGGGCCTATATGGGGTGTGGTCATGGTTGTTTTGGGGGGGTATTGATTGTTTTGGAGTGGGGCTGTGGATGTGGCTGGTGGTGCTGTGGTCTTGATGTAGAAGTGTTTTCCTGGTAGACTCTCTCTCTTTTCAATTCAATTCAATTCAATTCAATTTTCTCTTTCTCCAGACCTGATGAGCCCAGGGCATTTTTCTAAACCTGTCTCTAGTGCTGTGTTGTGAGGTTGGAATAGGACAGATGGCCTGATAAGGAGGATTCCTTCACAGGCGACGCCTCCTGACCCTACACAGACCTCCCTCTCTCTTCCACTATGGCCTGCTTAGGATATCTCCCTCTCCCTCTCCCTCCCCTCTCCTCTCCCTCCCTCTCCCTTCTTCCACTATGGCCTGCGTATGATATCTCTATTTCTCTCCCTCTCCCTCTCCTTCTCCATCTCCCTCTCTTCCACTATGGCCTGCTTAGGATATCTCTCTCCCTCTCCCTCTCCCTCTCCTTCTCCATCTCCCTCTCTTCCACTATGGCCTGCTTAGGATATCTCTCTCCCTCTCCCTCTCCCTCTCCTTCTCCATCTCCCTCTCTTCCACTATGGCCTGCTTAGGATATCTCTCTGCCTCTCCCTCTCCCTCTCCCTCTCCTTCTCCATCTCCCTCTCTTCCACTATGGCCTGCTTAGGATATCTCTCTCCCTCTCCCTCTCCCTCTCCCTCTCTTACACTATGGCCTGCTTAGGATATCTCTCTTTCTCTCCCTCCCTCTCCCTCTGCTTAAGGGACTTTTGAAATGCATCAAGCGGACTAGAAATCAATGTCCCCGTCCTAAGACCTAAATACCCAGGCTTTAGCAGGCTGTTGGATGAAATACCATGATGAAATAGGATGCTAAGCCTGGTTTTAGCTGCATATCACCACCAATAACACACACACACACACACACACACACACACACACACACACACACACACACACACACACACACTGCTAACGACATGATCTGTCTGTAGGACAAATAGAATCTGTTTCATGCTGTAACATACAAACAGACAGGCCGCCCATATCCAGACTCTGATTCCTTCATTCATTTTAGGAAGGCAACATAGGAGCACTTCTTGCAGGAAATTACGTTCTATATACACAGATGGTGTCTGTTGAGATTCCAGTGATTCTAGAATTTCCAAACCCTGAAGGTATATATACTGTATCCTAGCAACATGCTAGCAAGCGGAACTATTTTTAATCTGCACACAAACACATTTTTTGGGCCATGTTTGTGCATCATTGCGTAACAGCAATATTGTGTCTGCTTATCTGCCTGTGGCGGAATGGGACAGGGTTGGGGCTGGGCGACCTCTCTAACCTGATATTTTGCTAGAAGTGATGCCTTTGCATGTCCCTGAACCTTCCTCTTCACATCACACTGTCAGACAGAGGGCATTAGGGCAATCTACACAGATTGTCTGCTTGACTGGCACGGCCCATGTGTCAAGAAAAGGCTCACAGTGAGTAATTAATGTCTAGTCTATTTGTGCTCTATCTGTACTGAAAACCTCGTACAGATAGAGCCATTCTCTCACCCACCATGATCTCTCTCTCCCCTCCAACTGATCTCTGTATAATACTACAACTAATAATAGTAATAATAATAAAATAATATACTTTTTTTCATACAGAATCTCAGTCACTTCAAAAAAAGAAATTAACCAAAAAAAACATTCAGGGAGCTGTCAGTTTATGGGAGATGTTCTTCCACAGATAGTTGATGATGCACAGCTGGTTGGTCGTCAGTCAGGGCTGATGGATGAGGGCTGATGGATGAAGTCCAAGGGGAACACATGTTACTTGCTGCCTGAATGTCGAGTTGTGTAGCTTCTCTCATTCTCTCACGTCCAGATGCCAACGAGGCCTTGGGGACTTTAGTAGACAAACACGGAGGTGTTAAATGAGAGAACTGTGCCAGAATGGTAGGAGGGATGGAGAGATAGTGGGAGAGATAGGAGGAGAGATAGAGGAGAGATAGGAGGGGAGAAGTGGGGGTAGAATATTCTAAACCTGGCTTGCTGTAAAATAAGGAATATAAATCACCTGTTATTTATTACCTTTGGTATTACAACATATACTGTAGACCCTTTTTCACAACGCACTGACGTCACACACAGATGAGCGCGACTCTTTGCGGCAGTCAGAAAGTCATCTCCATCTGCACCCAATTCAACATAACATCGATGTACGTTTTCATTACCTCTAAACAAAATCACTTTGTGGCTTCTCATACGCTTACAATGTTGTTTTGATTCTTGCTTTGTACAGTCGCTACGATTATATTTGGTTGTGACTTTTAGCAAAATAACTATTCTTGATACAGCAGTTGTCAGCTAACGCTCATTGACATAGTCTGTAGCAAAAGCTAAAGAGACATTTTACTGGTTGAAGTTGAAGTGTTAAAAAAAAAAGTATAATGCAATTGATTTGCGATGATGACACAGGGTAGCCTAGTGGTTAGAGTGGAGGGGCGGCAGGGTAGCCTAGTGGTTAGAGTGGAGGGGCGGCAGGGTAGCCTAGTGGTTAGAGTGGAGGGGCGGCAGGGTAGCCTAGTGGTTAGAGCGTTGGACTAGTAACCGCAAGGTTGCAAGTTCAAACCCCCGAGCTGACAAGGTACAAATCAGTCATTCTGCCCCTGAACAGGCAGTTAACCCACTGTTCCTAGGCCGTCATTGAAAATAAGAATTTGTTCTTAACTGACTTGCCTGGTTAAATAAAGGTAAATTAAAAAAAGTGGAGGGAAATGCACTCATAAGCAACATGTACATAGAGGCTTTGTTTTGCTGACGTTCCCCATGAAATCCCCCATGTTCTGCCACCAACTTGCGTGCATCGCCCTCGTGAGCCAATGTCTGCAAACACAGAAAGGGGTCTAGACTATACACCCTAATGTCTACCCAATCATTGCTCTGTTCTGTTCTGCCCACCTCTCCACTCTTGGATTCTCCCACATTGCCCTCCACACATTTTTGGCTCCTCTTTCACAAAAGAGAGCGATGGGCACGAGACAGAGAAGTAAACAAAAGGCCTTCAAAGAGGCTTGGTTGTGGGGGGTTGGGGGGTGAGGCTGGGGAGAGGTGGGGTTACGCTGAGGTGAAGTAGTGGGTTGGCTGGGAGGTGTTGGGGGTGAGGCTGGGGAGAGGTGGGGTTACGCTGAGGTGAAGTAGTGGGTTGGCTGGGAGGTGTTGGGGGTGAGGCTGGGGAGAGGTGGGGTTACGCTGAGGTGAAGTAGTGGGTTGGCTGGGAGGTGTTGGGGGTGAGGCTGGGGAGAGGTGGGGTTACGCTGAGGTGAAGTAGTGGGTTGGCTGGGAGGTGTTGGGAGGTGAGGCTGGGGAGAGGTGGGGTTACGCTGAGGTGAAGTAGTGGGTTGGCTGGGAGGTGTTGGGGGTGAGGCTGGGGAGAGGTGGGGTTACGCTGAGGTGAAGTAGTGGGTTGGCTGGGAGGTGTTGGGAGGTGAGGCTGGGGAGAGGTGGGGTTACGCTGAGGTGAAGTAGTGGGTTGGCTGGGAGGTGTTGGGGGGTGAGGCTGGGGAGAGGTGGGGTTACGCTGAGGTGAAGTAGTGGGTTGGCTGGGAGGTGTTGGGGGGTGAGGCTGGGGAGAGGTGGGGTTACGCTGAGGTGAAATAGTGCGTTGGCTCGGTTGGGGTGTTGGGGGGTAGGCTGGAGGAGGCAAGACAGGGGTGTAGTTGTTTGGGCATCCCACTGTCAGTGTAAGGGTTTGCTGACACCTCTCTCCCCTTGGGGATAACTAGCTCTATACAGAAACAGTCTTAAAGTTTAGCTTTCTAAGCCTGGAGAGATGGAGGAATGCATATCGCATAGTCCTAACATTTACAAGTGGTAAAACACCAAGGAATGATTTACATGCAACTTCCTTCCAGACCTCTGTGTGATTGGATGGGTTTTTGAAGATCATTGATTGGATGGGTTATTAAAGATCATTGATTGGATGGGTTATTAAAGATCATTGATTGGATGGGTTATTGAAGATCATTGGTTGGATGGGTTTTTGAAGATCATTGGTTGGATGGGTTATTAAAGATCATTGATTGGATGGGTTATTGAAGATCATTGATTGGATGGGTTTTTGAAGATCATTGATTGGATGGGTTATTAAAGATCATTGATTGGATGGGTTTTTGAAGATCATTGATTGGATGGGTTTTTGAAGATCATTGATTGGATGGGTTTTTGAAGATCATTGATTGGATGGGTTTTTGAAGATCATTGATTGGATGGGTTATTGAAGATCATTGGTTGGATGGGTTTTTGAAGTTCATTGGTTGGATGGGTTTTTGAAGATCATTGGTTGGATGGGTTATTGAAGATCATTGGTTGGATGGGTTATTGAAGATCATTGGTTGGATGGGTTTTTGAAGATCATTGGTTGGATGGGTTATTGAAGATCATTGGTTGGATGGGTTATTGAAGATCATTGATTGATTGAAGCCTGAACTGAAACTATGCCTGAAACTGTACTTCCTATACATTACATGTAGCTATGTATACAACCACGTTGTTTTACATCTAGGAGCCAGTGCATTAATCTACAACCATCCACATACTGTAAACTGATCTAAGTGCATGCTGGCTAGGATAGCTGATGACGTCAAGCGTTGATTGGATCCTGAACAGAAACTCTGCAGCCTTTAGTCATGTTATATTACGTGTCTCTGTGTGTATAGTACAGCAGTCACTTGTGTTCTATTTCCAGGAGCCACTGTCTGCATTCACTTATATCCTTGGTGGTCTGGAATCTGGAATCTGGAATCTGGAATGGGATTCAACCCACGGCTCTGAAAAATGATGTATTTGAGTTGCATGTTTACAGTATGACTTGCATTGCATTGCAGAGGCTTGACTTTGTGTATGTCTGTGTGTGTGCTTCTGTTTGTCTGACTCCAGTTCTCCTATTCTACAGTCTGTTTTGTGTTAAACTGAGGCTCCAGACCTGATGAGCCCAGGGCATTTCTCTAAACCTGTCTCTAGTGCTGTGTTGTGAGGTTGGAATAGGACAGATGGCCTGATAAGGAGGATTCCTTCACAGGCGACGCCTCTTGACCCTACACAGATCGTTTTTGTGAATTCTTTGTTTGGTGAGCGGACCCCAGACCTCACAACCATAAAGGGCAATGGGTTCTATAACTGATTCAAGTATTTTTAAACAGATCCTAATTGGTATGTCAAATGTTACAGTTGAAGTGGGAAGTTTACATACACTTAGGCTGGAGTCATTAAAACTTGTTTTTCAACCACTCCATAGATTTCTTGGTAACAAACTGTAGTTTTGGCATGTCTACTTTGTGCATGACACAAGTAATTTTTCCAACAATTGTTTAGACAGATTATTTCAATTATAATTCACTGTATCAAAATTCCAGTGGGTCAAAAGTTTACATACAGTAAGTTGACTGTGCCTTTAAACAGCTTGGAAAATTCCAGAAAATGATGTCATGGCTTTAGAAGCTTCTGATATGCCAATTGAAATAATTTGAGTCAATTAGAGGTGTACCTGTGGATGTATTTCCAGGCCTACCTTCAAACTCAGTGCCTCTTTGCTTGACATCATGAGAAAATCAAAAGAAATCAGCCAAGACCTCAGAAAGAAAATTGTAAACCTCCACAAGTCTGGTTCATCCTAGGGAGCAATTTCCAAACGGCTGAAGGTACCACGTTCATTACGAACAATAATACGCAAGTATAAACACCATGGGACCACGCAGCCGTTATACCGCTCAGGAAGGAAACGCGTTCTGTCTCCTAGAGATGAACGTACTTTGGTGCGAAAAGTGCAAATCAATCCCAAAACAACAGCAAAGGACCGTATGAAGATGCTGTAGGAAACAGGTACAAAAGTATCTATATCCACAGTAAAATGAGTCCTATATTGACATAACCTGAAAGGCCGCTCAGCAAGGAAGAAGCCACTGCTCCAAGACCGCCATAAAAAAGCCAGACTACGGTTTGCAACTGCACATGGGGACAAAGATTGTACTTTTTGGAGAAATGTCCTATGTTATGTTGAAACAAAAACAGAACTATTTGGCCATAATGAACATCGTTATGTTTGGAGGAAAAGGGGGAGGCTTGCAAGCCAAAGAAAACCTTCCCAACCATGAAGCATGAGGGTGGCACTATCATGTTGTGGGAGTGCTTTGCTGCAGGAGGGACTGGTGCACTTCACAAAATAGATGGCATCATGAGAAAGAAAAATTATGTGGATATATTGAAGCAACATCTCAAGACATCAGTCAGGAAGTTAAAGCTTGGTCGCAAATGGGTCTTCCAAATGGACAATGAATGTTATGAAAGAAATAAAAGCTGAAATAAATCATCATTTCACATTCTTAAAATAAAGTGGTGATCCTAACTGACCTAAGACAGGGAATTTTTACTTGGATTAAATGTCAGGAATTGTGAAAAACTGAGTTTGAATGTTTTTGGCTATGTGTATATAAACTTCCGACTTCAACTGTGTGTTCCTTTTGATGGCATAGAATGCCCTTCTTGCCTTGTCTCTCAGATTTTTCACGGCTGTGTGGAAGGTACCTGTTGTGCTGATTAGACAAGACGGTGTGCTCTAAGGAAACGGTGTCTAGATTGAATTTTTATTGGTGGTCTGTGCGACTGGACCATTTTTGGAACACCATTATTTTTTGTCTTACTGAGATTTGCTGTCAGGTCCCAGGTCTGAAAGAATCTGTGTAGAGGATCTAGGTTCTGCTGTAGTATGTTTTTCCCCTAACACCGATTTCCATCAATTTGTGTAGCAGACCTTCGTGCCAATTTGAGTAAAACGTTTTTTTGAAATCAACAAATAATGAGAATACTTTGTTTTGTTTGATTGTCAATTAGGGTGTGCAGGGTGAATATGTGGTCTGTTGTACGGTAATGTGGTAAATTTGATATTTGCTCAGTACATTGTTTTCACTGAGGAAATGTACGAGTCTGCTGATAATGATAATGCAGAGGATTTTCCCAAGGTTGCTGTTGACGCATATCCCACGGTAGTTATTGGAGTCAAATTTGTCTCCACTTTTGTGGAATTGCACTGTCCAATTTACACTAGTTATTGCAGTGAAATAATATCATGCTATTGTTTGAGGAGAGTGCACAATAATGAACTTGAAAATGTATGAATAAACCAATTAGACACATTTGTGCAGTCTTGATACAACATTTTGAACAGAAATGGAATGGGTCATTGGATCAGTCTAAAACTTTGCACATGCACTGCTGCCATCTCGTGGTCAAGGTCTAAATTGCACCTGGGCTGGAATAATACATTATGACCTTTCTCTTGCATTTCAAAGATGATGTTACAAATAAATACAAAAAACTGCATGTTTTTTTCTTTGAATTTTCTTTTACCAGGTCTAATGTGTTATATTCTCCTACATTCCTTTGACATTTCCACAAACTTCAAAGTGTTTCCTTTCAAATGGTATCAAGAATATGCATATCCTTGCTTCAGGTCCTGAGCTACAGGCAGTTAGATTTGTGTATGTCATTTTAGGGGGAAAAAAAAAAAAGGGGCAGATCCTTCAGAGGTTACTAAGTGAAACGTTTTGTCCAGGAAGTTGTCTAAAAGGGATTGAGGTTATTGTTGCCTAATTGTTTTTTTGGTAGATTTCCACACTACTTTCCTTCCATCTATAGCATTTCTTAATATTACTCTGTTCCTTTGGTTTTGATGCCTCATGATTGAGTATTGCTCTGTTCAAGTTCACTGTGATTTTAGTGGGCTGACTGTAAACGCTCTGAGAGACTCTGGGTTGAGGTCAGTGATAAAGTAGTCTACAGTACTACGGCCAAGAGATGAGCTATATGTGTACCTACCGTAGGAGTCCCCTCGAAGCCTACCATTGACTATGTATATACCCAGTGTGTGACAGAGCTGCAGGAGTTGTGACCCATTTTTGTTGGTTATGTTGTCGTAGTTGTGCCTAGGGGGGAGGGAATGTTGTCCTCCAGGATGGTGATTGTCCCCCTGTGTGCTGAGAGTGTCAGGTTCTTGTCCAGTTCTGGCATTTAGGTCTCCACAGACTAGTACACCTCTCTCTCAATTCAATTCAAGGGCTTTATTGGCACGGGAAACATTTTTATTTTATTTTACCTTTATTTAACTAGGCAAGTCAGCTAAGAACACATTCTTATTTTCAATGACGGCCTATGAACAGTGGGTTAACTGCCTGTTCAGGGGCAGAACGACAGATTTGTACCTTGTCAGCTCGGGGATTTGAACTTGCATCCTTCTAACCACTAGGCTACCCTGCCGCCCCATGCTTTGGCATGTTTACATTGCCAAAGCAAGTGAAATAGATATTAAACAAAAGTGAAATAAACAATAAAAAATGAACAGTCAACTCTCTCTCTCTGTCTTTCTCACACCAAGTAGGCTATAGCCTAAGTAAAGATCATAATGGACAACTGGAGTTTGCGCTAAGAAGCGATGCAGAAGTTTTCATTGAAGTAGGCCTAAACAAGCCGTAGAGTCAGTTATTGTCATCAATGCTTGACTATAAATCAGTGTTGGTGGTCTAATTAGGGCCGTTATTTGTGAAGATTAGACAGCCAGGGAGCAGTTTTTATTGTGTTGATTTAGTAAACAGTTCTAGGCCAGCTGTGGCAGGATTATCATCCTAATCTAATCTATAGTCTCATGTTAATATGCTAATTAGAGACGGACAAGCTCTGTTCTGGTCCCACTAGCAGATTACCCCTCAAGGGTTAAGCCAACCCACAGGCTGTGTGTGTGTGTGTGTGTGTGTGTGTGTCTGTGTCTGTGTGTCTGTGTCTGTGTCTGTGTCTGTGTCTGTGTGTGTGTGTGTCTGTGTCTGTCTGTGTGTGAGTGTGTGTGTCTGTGTGTGAGTGTGTGTGTGTGTGTGTCTGTGTTTGTGTCTGTGTCTGTGTCTGTGTGTGAGTGTGTGTGTCTGTGTGTGTCTGTGTCTGTGTGTGAGTGTGTGTGTGTGTGTGTGTCTGTGTCTGTGTCTGTGTCTGTGTCTGTGTGTGAGTGTGTGTGTGTGTCTGTGTCTGTGTCTGTGTGTGAGTGTGTGTGTGTGTGTGTGTGTCTGTGTTTGTGTCTGTGTCTGTGTCTGTGTGTGAGTGTGTGTGTCTGTGTCTGTGTGTGTGTCTGTGTCTGTGTGTGAGTGTGTGTCTGTGTGTGTGTATGTGTGTGTGTGTGTGTGTGTGTGTGTGTGTGTTTTAAGGGGAATGCGGCACTGGAATTAAACCCTGATGAGAGTTAAAGGCCAGAACAGTGGGACACCACTGATCAATAGTCTGTCTAATGTGTCCATGCCGTCTTTCATGTAACCATGAGGGTGTTCACTAACTGGTGTGTTGGTTTCCCCAGAGAGCATCCGCACTGAGAGAAAGTGACTTGATATTTCATTTATTTCATGTGGCGACGAGACCATTTTGACATTTCATTAAGTTGATTTAAATGTAATTTTTTAGAGCAACACTAACTCGTTGAGTCATAATTTAAGTCACTTAGTCACACCGTAAAACTAAAGCACTTAGACTAAATGAGGCTCTAATTAGACTCTGTTGGTCACACACAGAAAAGCCATGAAAATAGAATATCTTTTTAAACTGTGACTTTGACACTCCAATTGCTTTAATTGCATCATTAGTGGTCCCAGTGTGTTTTACAATGTGTGTGTGTGTGGTTGTTCGTGTGGTTGTCCATGTGGTTGTGTGTGTTTGTTGTTGTTGTTGTTGTGTGTGTGGTGACCTCTTTTGCTATCTGATATATCACCAGCTCATCATTCTAGCTGTGCTCTCGTCCCTCTCTCTCTCTCTCTCTGACCTGGAGCGATACATATGTGCGATGCAGGGTTTCCCGGCAGCATTTACAGGACATGTAAGACATTTACCAGACCCATATGCCTTGGTAATGTAAGCTGATGAAGGCGTCCACCCACGGTTGTCAGAATGACACAAATCACACATTTAGTTTATGGTAAAATCATCTTAGCAGAACATGCACCTCGGATGCAACTGCATGCGTCATTCTTACCGAATTCCGATGGGGGGGGGGGGGGGGTACTGTCACGCCCTGGCCTGAGATATCTCTGTTTTCTTTATATTTTGGTTAGGTCAGGGTGTGACTAGGGTGGATACGCTAGTTTTTGTATTGTCTAGGGGTTTTGTATTGTCTAGGGGTTTTGTATTGTCTAGGGGTTTTGCATTGTCTCGGGGTTTTGAATTGTCTAGGGGTTTTGTATGTCTCGAGTTTTGTAGGTCTAGGTATTTGTATGTTTATGGTGGCCTGACATGATTCCCAATCAGAGGCAGCTGTTTATCGTTGTCTCTGATTGGGGATCGTATTTAGGTAGCCATTTCCGTTTGGTGTTTGTGGGTTCTTATTCTATGTTTAGTTGCCTGTCTGCACTATTTATATTATAGTGTCACGGTTCGGTTTTGTTGTTTTGTTGTTTTGTTGTTTGGTTGTTTTGTTAGTTTGTTCAGTGTTCATTCTTAGAATGTATGCATACAACGCTGCGCCTTGGTCCGATTCATACGACAAACGTGGCAACTATCATGGTTTGCTAATAGGACTAGGACAACTATCATGGTTTGCTAATAGGACTAGAACAACTATCATGGTTTGCTAATATGCCCAGGATAACTATCATGGTTTGCTAATAGGACTAGGACAACTATCATGGTTTGCTAATAGGACTAGGACAACTATCATGGTTTGCTAATAGGACCAGGACAACTATCATGGTTTGCTAATAGGACTAGAACAACTGTTATGGTTTGCTAATATGCCCAGGATAACTATCATGGTTTGCTAATAGGACTAGGACAACTATCATGGTTTGCTAATAGGACCAGGACAACTATCATAGTTTGCTAATAGGACCAGGACAACTATCATGGTTTGCTAATAGGACTAGAACAACTGTTATGGTTTGCTAATATGCCCAGGATAACTATCATGGTTTGCTAATAGGACTAGGACAACTATCATGGTTTGCTAATAGGACTAGGACAACTATCATTGTTTGCTAATAGGACTAGGACAACTATCATGGTTTGCTAATAGGACTAAGACAACTATCATGGTTTGCTAATAGGACTAGGACAACTATCATTGTTTGCTAATAGGACTAGGACAACTATCATGGTTTGCTAATAGGACTAAGACAACTATCATGGTTTGCTAATAGGACTAGGACAACTATCATGGTTTGCTAATAGGACTAGGACAACTATCATGGTTTGCTAATAGGACTAGGACAACTATCATGGTTTGCTAATAGGACCAGGATAACTATCATGGTTTGCTAATAGGACTTGGACAACTATCATGGTTTGCTAATAGGACTAGGACAACTATCATGGTTTGCTAATAGGACTAGGACAACTATCATGGTTTTCTAATAAGACCAGGATAACTATCATGGTTTGATAATAGGACTAGGACAACTATCATGGTTTGCTAATAGGACTAGGACAACTATCATGGTTTGCTAATAGGACTAGGACAACTATCATGGTTTGCTAATAGGACTAAGACAACTATCATGGTTTGCTAATAGGACCAGGATAATTATCATGGTTTGCTAATAGGATCAGGATAACTATCATGGTTTGCTAATAGGACCAGGATAACTATCATGGTTTGCTAATAGGACCAGGATAACTATCATGGTTTGCTAATAGGAGTAGGATAACTATCATGGTTTGCTAATAGGACCAGGATAACTATCATGGTTTGCTAATAGGACTAGGACAACTATCATGGTTTGCTAATAGGACTAGGATTGTGCCTTTGGCTACTAGACAATGACATATAGTTGATGACCAATAGAACCCGAGAGAAAGATGCAACTGGTTTCTATGGCAATATGGTAGTCTTTATAAAACAAGATGCTACCGGTTTCTATGGCAATATGGAAGTCTTTATAAAACAGGCTACTGGTTTCTATGGCAATATTACATTTACATTTAAGTCATTTAGCAGACGCTCTTATCCAGTATGGAAGTCTTTATAAAACAGGCTACTGGTTTCTATGGCAATATGAAAGTCTTTATAAAACAAGATGCTACTGGTTTCTATGGCATATTTAAGTCTTTATAAAACAAGAGGCTGCTGGTTTCTATGGCATATGAAAGTCTTTATAAAACAAAATGCTACTGGTTTCTATGGCAATCTGGAAGTCTTTATAAAATGATAGGCAACTGGTTTCTATAGAATATGGAAGTCTTTATGAAGCAAGAGGCTACTGGTTTCTATGGCAATATGGAAGTCTTTATAAAACAAGATGCTACTGGTTTCTATGGCAATATGGAAGTCTTTATAAAGCAAGAGGCTACTGGTTTCTATGGCAATATGGAAGTCTTTATAAAACAAGATGCTACTGGTTTCTATGGCAATATGGAAGTCTTTATAAAATGAGAGGCTACTGGTTTCTATAGAATATGGAAGTCTTTATAAAATGAGAGACTACTGGTTTCTATAGAATATGGAAGTCTTTATACAATGAGAGACTACTGGTTTCTATAGAATATGGAAGTCTTTATACAATGAGAGACTACTGGTTTCTATAGAATATGGAAGTCTTTATACAATGAGAGACTACTGGTTTCTATAGAATAGGGAAGTCTTTATGCAATGAGAGACTACTGGTTTCTATAGAATATGGAAGTCTTTATACAATGAGAGACTACTGGTTTCTATAGAATAGGGAAGTCTTTATGCAATGAGAGACTACTGGTTTCTATAGAATAGGGAAGTCTTTATACAATGAGAGACTACTGGTTTCTATAGAATAGGGAAGTCTTTATGCAATGAGAGACTACTGGTTTCTATAGAATATGGAAGTCTTTATGCAATGAGAGACTACTGGTTTCTATAGAATATGGAAGTCTTTATACAATGAGAGACTACTGGTTTCATATGTAGTAAAACGTTCAGGTTTCAAACAGTGAAGTATATGTTTTCAAAAGGAGTACTGCCTCCAGCTCATCGCTAGGTGGTGTGACCTGTGACCTGCTGAAGCCTGCCTACTTGTCTATGCACTTGAATGGCAAATGGGAAGCGAGCTTCAATTACCAGTTGAAAAATTTAAATAGTTGCTCTTTTTAACGATTGGCAATTTTTTAAGATATATTTTTATACATGTTTGCCTTTAGAATTGTTGTGCAATGATTGAGCGTATTAACCCATGTCTCACTCCAGCAGCTACTGCTATTTCAGTCAATCAATAGGCTAAAATGCATTATTTCGCAAGGGCGTAATTCTTCTCCCAGACTATCGGCCGGGAGGCAATTTTAATGATCTGCTTTTTTGTTGTTGTTTTATGGCCAAAAGTCAGCTATTACCGGCTAATGTAAACCTTGGTGTGGTAGAACCAGCTTTCCTACTTTAGTTCACAGCAAGTCCTCAACTCATGTTTCTAGCTTCACTCCCCAGTCACTCAGCCAGTCCAGCATTAGTTTCCCTGGAGGACTGTTGTGTTACGCCTTGAGAAGGTGAGGCGACTCATCCACCTGGCTACCGCACTGGGCGTCTTTCCAGTTGACAAAACCACAGGCAGCAAAGACAAGTGGCAATGATTCATTGAGAAAGTAGAGAGTCTATAGATACATTGTCTGTGTTTTCTGTTGAACAAAGAAGCCCGGAAGCAAAGCGAAAAGAGATTCAGTAACTAAATATGAAAAGTGATATGTGGGTCAATCGTTAAAAACAGTGCTCAATTATTCATGATGTTTTAAAGCACTACAAAGTCTGCTTCAAGTCTGCTTAACTGTTGGACGAGGCCTATACCAAACATTTAGAATATATCAAACATGACTAGTTGAACAAAGCCTTGAATCTTACTGTGTACTTTTCTCATTTAAAGGACAACTCTGATATCGACTTCACTTCACAATGTTGTTTACCATTCCGTTGTCTCTTTGCTAGTCTATGTTGTGTTTTAGACTGTCTCTTTGCTAGTCTATGTTGTGTTTTAGACTGTCTCTTTGCTAGTCTATGTTGTTTTAGACTGTCTCTTTGCTAGTCTATGTTGTGTTTTAGACTGTCTCTTTGCTAGTCTATGTTGTGTTTTAGACTGTCTCTTTGCTAGTCTATGTTGTTTTAGACTGTCTCTTTGCTAGTCTATGTTGTTTTAGACTGTCTCTTTGCTAGTCTATGTTGTGTTTTAGACTGTCTCTTTGCTAGTCTATGTTGTGTTTTAGACTGTCTCTTTGCTAGGCAATGTTGTTTTAGACTGATGTAGTTTAGTCTATGTTGTTTTAGACTGATGTAGTTTAGTCTAGTCTATGTTGTGTTTTAGACTGATGTAGTTTAGTCTAGTCTATGTTGTTTTAGACTGATGTAGTTTAGTCTAGTCTATGTTGTTTTAGACTGATGTATTTTCATGTAGTGACCGTGCTTACCCCTTCAGTTGTTGTCATGGTAATGGGAAGCCTGGAAGGCCTCACCCCACCCCAAGGCTGGTACAGTACACTACATTACTGACTAGGCTATGTCTTGAATGGAAAACTAGTACTTGTGTAGTGTAGCATCATTCTGTGTGACGGTTAGATAAAGACTATCATGTTCTGTTGTAAACATCTAATAATGTAGCCGAGCTATGGTACAATCTTGTTCTACAATTAATACCTAGTCAAAATGTCATCTCTCTGTAAGGAGTGTGGACCTGCCACATTGGCACTATTAAGCCTTACTGAGCAGAGTCACACAGTTCCCCTGGGTGTTGTCTATCCTGGGCTGTTGGCTGTGTCTCTGGGATGGTTTACATTTCACTCTGACTGGCCGGTGGCCCAGGAGAGAGAGAAGATAGAGAGACAGATCAACAGGGAGAGAGAGAAGATAGAGAGACAGATCAACAGGGAGAGAGAGAAGATAGAGAGACAGATCAACAGGGAGAGAGAGAAGATAGAGAGACAGATCAACAGGGAGAGAGAGAAGATAGAGAGACAGATCAACAGGGAGAGAGAGAAGATAGAGAGACAGATCAACAGGGAGAGAGAGAAGATAGAGAGACAGATCAACAGGGAGAGAGAGAAGATAGAGAGACAGATCAACAGGGAGAGAGAGAAGATAGAGAGACAGATCAACAGGGAGAGAGAGAAGATAGAGAGACAGATCAACAGGGAGAGATAGAAGATAGAGAGACAGATCAACAGGGAGAGATAGAAGATAGAGAGACAGATCAACAGGGAGAGAGAGAATGTAAGATAGAGAGACAGATCAACAGGGAGAGAGAGAAGATAGAGAGACAGATCAACAGGGAGAGAGAGAAGATAGAGAGACAGATCAACAGGGAGAGATAGAAGATAGAGAGACAGATCAACAGGGAGAGAGAGAAGATAGAGAGACAGATCAACAGGGAGAGATAGAAGATAGAGAGACAGATCAACAGGGAGAGAGAGAAGATAGAGAGACAGATCAATAGGGAGAGAGAGAAGATAGAGAGACAGATCAACAGGGAGAGAGAGAAGATAGAGAGACAGATCAACAGGGAGAGAGAGAAGATAGAGAGACAGATCAACAGGGAGAGAGAGAAGATAGAGAGACAGATCAACAGGGAGAGAGAGAAGATAGAGAGACAGATCAACAGGGAGAGAGAGAAGATAGAGAGACAGATCAACAGGGAGAGAGAGAAGATAGAGAGACAGATCAACAGGGAGAGAGAGAAGATAGAGAGACAGATCAACAGGGAGAGATAGAAGATAGAGAGACAGATCAACAGGGAGAGAGAGAAGATAGAGAGACAGATCAACAGGGAGAGAGAGAAGATAGAGAGACAGATCAACAGGGAGAGATAGAAGATAGAGAGACAGATCAACAGGGAGAGAGAGAAGATAGAGAGACAGATCAACAGGGAGAGAGAGAAGATAGAGAGACAGATCAACAGGGAGAGAGAGAAGATAGAGAGACAGATCAACAGGGAGAGAGAGAAGATAGAGAGACAGATCAACAGGGAGAGAGAGAAGATAGAGAGACAGATCAACAGGGAGAGATAGAAGATAGAGAGACAGATCAACAGGGAGAGAGAGAAGATAGAGAGACAGATCAACAGGGAGAGAGAGAAGATAGAGAGACAGATCAACAGGGAGAGAGAGAAGATAGAGAGACAGATCAACAGGGAGAGAGAGAAGATAGAGAGACAGATCAACAGGGAGAGAGAGAAGATAGAGAGACAGATCAACAGGGAGAGAGATAAGATAGAGAGACAGATCAACAGGGAGAGAGAGAAGATAGAGAGACAGATCAACAGGGAGAGAGAGAAGATAGAGCGACAGATCAACAGGGAGATAAAATATAAGAGAGTCTCTGTCTCCACCCACCCCCCCTCTCTCTGTATCTCTTTCTCTCGCTCTCTCTCTCTCTCTCTCTCTCTCTCTCTCGCTTTGTCCCTGTTTCTCTGTATCTCTCTCTCTGTCTCTCTCTCTTTCTCCCTCTCTCTCTCTCTCTTCATCCCTGAACCTGCTGTCTGATATGTTCATTCTTTCCAATCAGCACAGCTCCCATCTGACAGAATGAGGTTATAGGCCCTGGCCAGCAGAGCCCATGGACCACACAGCCCATAAACCACACAGCCCATAAACCACACAGCCCATAAACCATACGGCTCATGAACCACACAGCCCATAAACCACACAGCTCATAAACCACACAGCCCATAAACCACACAGCCCATGAACCACACAGCTCATAAACCACACAGCCCGTAAACCACACAGCCCATGAACCACACAGCCCATGAACTACACAGCTCATGAACCACACAGCCCATGAACCACACAGCTCATGAACCACACAGCCCATGAACCACACAGCTCATGTATCACACAGCTCATGAACCACAGAGCCCATAAACCACACAGCCCATGAACCACACAGCTCATGAACCACAGAGCCCATGAACCATACAGCCCATGAACCATACAGCCCATGAACCACACAGCTCATGAACCATACAGCTCATGAGCCACACAGCTCATGAACCACAGAGCCAATGAACCATACAGCCCATGAACCACACAGCTCATGTATCACACAGCTCATGAACCACACAGCTCATGAACCATACAGCCCATGAACAACACAGCTCATGAACCACACAGCTCATGAACCATACAGCCCATGAACCACACAGATCATGAACCACAGAGCCCATGAACCATACAGCTCATGAACCACAGAGCCAATGAGGAGTAGAATATCACTACTAATCTAGATGACACTACTGTATGTATAAATATACTCTATGAGATTGATATCTGAATATATAGACTATTGGTTAAATGACTGCCTAGATTATGTACTGGATATATATATAGATATAGATATATATAGATATATATATATATGAGTAAGCAGCTCATACATAATGTATTTGCTGTATTTGTGATTGTAAGCTCTTTACCCAAGTGATTGTATTGTGTGTACGCACTTCATGCAAAGAGCAAGTGATTCCTGATCATCTTGTGCTCAATAATGTAGGGTAGATTCTATTTCTCTGTCTCTCTCACTCTTTATCATTGTCTTCCTCTCTCTTGCTCTCTCTCTCTCTCTCTTGCTCTCTCTCTCTCTCTCTCTCTCTCTCGCTCTTTATCATTGTCTTTCTCTCTCTCTCTCTCTCTCTCTCTCTCTCTCTCTTGCTCTCTCTCTCTCTCTCTCTCTCTCTCTCTCTCGCTCTTTATCATTGTCTTTCTCTCTCTCTCTCTCTCTCTCTCTCTCTCTCGCTCTTTATCATTGTCTTTCTCTCTCTCTCTCTCTCCTCTCTCTCTCTCTCTCTCTCTCTCTCTCTCTCTTTATCATTGTCTTTCTCTGTCTTTCTCTCAATTCAATTCAATTTCAATTCAAGGGCTTTATTGGCATGGGAAACATATGTTAACATTGCCAAAGCAAGTGAAGTAGATAATAAACAAAAGTGAAATAAACAATACAAATTAACAGTAAACATTACACTCACAGAAGTTCCACAAGAATAAAGACATTACAAATGTCATTATGTGACCTGTGTTGTAACAATGTGCACATAGTTAAAGTACAAAAGGCAAAATAAATAAGCATAAATATGGGTTGTATTTACAATGGTGTTTGTTCTTCACTGGTTGCCCTTTTCTTGTGGCAACAGGTCACAAATCTTGCTGCTGTGATGGCAAACTGTGGAATTTCACCCAGTAGACATGGGAGTTTATCAAAATTGGGGTTGTTTTCTAATTCTTTGTGGGTCTATGTAATCTGAGGGAAATATGTGTCTCTAATATGGTCATACATTGGGCAGGAGGTTAGGAAGTGCAGCTCAGTTTCCACCTCATTTTGTGGGCAGTGAGCACATAGCCTGTCTTCTCTTGAGAGCCAGGTCTGCCTACGGCGGCCTCTCTCTATAGCAAGGCTATGCTCACTGAGTCTGTACATAGTCAAAGCTTTCCTTAAGTTTGGGTCAGTCACAGTGGTCAGGTATTCTGCCACTGTGTACTCTCTGTTTAGGGCCAAATAGCATTCTAATTTGCTCTGTTGTTTTGTGAATTCTTTCCAATGTGTCAAGTAATTATCTTTTTGTTTTCTCATGATTTTATTGGGTCTAATTGTGCTGCTGTCCTGGGGCTCTGTGGGGTCTGTTTGTGTTTGTGAACAGAGCCCCAGGACCAGCTTGCTTAGTGGGCTCTTCTCTAGGTTTATTTCTCTGTAGGTGATGGCTTTGTTATGGAAGGTTTGGGAATCGCTTCCTTTTAGGTGGTTGTAGAAGGCTCTTTTCTGGATTTGGATAATTAGCGGGTATCGGCCTAATTCGGCTCTGCATGCATTATTTGGTGTTCTACATTGTACACAGATGATATTTTTGCAGAATCCTGCATGCAAGTCTCAATTTGGTGTTTGTCCCATTTTGTGAAATCTTGGTTGGTGAGTGGACCCCACATCTCACAACCATAAAGGGCAATGGGCTCTATGACTGATTCAAGTATTTTTAGCCAGATCCTAATTGGTATGTTGAATTTGATGTTCCTTTTGATGGCAAAGAATGCCCTTCTTGCCTTGTCTCTCAGAACGTTCACAGCTTTGTGGAAGTTACCTGTGGCGCTGATGTTTAAGCCAAGGTATGTATAGTTTTTTTGTGTGCTCTAGGGAAAACAGTGTCTGGATGGAATTTGTATTTGTGGTCCTGGCGACTGGACCTTTTTTGGAACACCATTATTTTGGTCTTACTGAGATTTACTGTCAGGGCCCAGGTCTGGCAGAATCTGTGCAGAATATCTAGGTGCTGCTGTAGGCCCTCCTTGGTTGGTGACAGAAGCACCAGATCATCAGCAAACAGTAGACATTTGACTTCAGATTCTAGTAGGGTGAGGCCGGGTGCTGCAGACTTATCTAGTGCCCGCGCCAATTTGTTGATATATATGTTGAAGAGGGTGGGGCTTAAGCTGCATCCCTGTCTCACCCCACGGCCCCGTGGGAAGAAATGTGTGTGTTTTTTGCCAATTGTTGTTTGTGTACATGGATTTTACAATGTCGTATGTTTTACCCCCAACACCACTTTCCATCAATTTGTATAGCAGACCCTCATGCCAAATTTAGTTTAAGGCTTTTTTGAAATCAACAAAGCATGAGAAGAATTTGCCTTTGTTTTGGTTTGTATGTCAATTAGGGTGTGCAAGGTGAATACATGGTCTGTTGTACGGTAATTTGGTAAAAAGCCAATTTAATATTTGCTCAGTACATTGTTTTCAATGTACGAGTCTGCTGTAAATGATAATGTAGAGGATTTTCCCAAGGTTGCTGTTGACGCATATCCCACAGTAGATATTGTGGTCAAATTTGTCTCCACTTTTGTGGATTGGGGTGATCAGTCCTTGGTTCCAAATATTGGAGAAGATGCCAGAGCTAAGGATGATGTTAAAGAGTTTTAGTATAGCCAATTGGAATTTGTTGTCTGTAATTTTGATCATTTAATTGAGGATACCATCAACACCACAGGCCTTTTTGGGTTGGAGGGTTTTTATTTTGTCCTGTAACTCTTTCAAGGTAATTGGAGAATCCAGTGAGTTCTGGTAGTGTTTAATAGTTGATTCTAAAATTTGTATGTGATCCTGTATATGTTTTTGCTCTTTATTCTTTGTTATAGAGCCAAAAAGATTGGAGAAGTGGTTTACCCATACATCTCCATTTTGGATAGATAATTCTTTGTGTTATTGTTTGTTTCGTGTTTTCCAATTTTCCCAGAAGTGGTTAGAGTCTATGGATTCTTCAATTACATTGAGCTGATTTCTGACATGCTGTTCCTTCTTTTTCCGTAGTGTATTTCTGTATTGTTTTAGTGATTCACCATAGTGAAGGTGGAGACTCAGGTTTTCCAGGTCTCTTTGTTTTTGGTTGGACAGGTTTCTCAATTTCTTTCTTAGATTTTTGCATTCTTCATCAAACCATTTGTCATTGTTGTTAATTTTCTTCGGTTTTCTATTTGAGATTTTTAGATTTGATAGGGAAGCTGAGAGGTCAAATATATAGTGCCTTGCGAAAGTATTCGGCCCCCTTGAACTTTGCGACCTTTTGCCACATTTCAGGCTTCAAACATAAAGATATAAAACTGTATTTTTTTGTGAAGAATCAACAACAAGTGGGACACAATCATGAAGTGGAACGACTTTTATTGGATATTTCAAACTTTTTTAACAAATCAAAAACTGAAAAATTGGGCGTGCAAAATTATTCAGCCCCCTTAAGTTAATACTTTGTAGCGCCACCTTTTGCTGCAATTACAGCTGTAAGTCGCTTGGGGTATGTCTCTATCAGTTTTGCACATCGAGAGACTGACATTTTTTCCCATTCCTCCTTGCAAAACAGCTCGAGCTCAGTGAGGTTGAGGTTGGATGGAGAGCATTTGTGAACAGCAGTTTACAGTTCTTTCCACAGATTTTTAAACCAAATACAAATAATGGTTTCACACCTGGTAGTCTGGTGGATGGGACTATCAGCTCTCTGTAACCTAGAGGGCAACCAGTGGGTCCGTCTCCTCTCTCTCTCTTTTTTATCATTGTCTTTCTCTCTCTCTCTCTCTCTCTCTCTCTTTATCATCGTCTTTCTCTCTCTCTCTCTCTCTCTCTCTTTATCATTCTTTCTCTCTCTCTCTTTATCATTGTCTTTCTCTCTGTCTCTGTCTCTCTCTTTATCATTGTCTTTCATTGTCTTTCTCTCTCTCTCTCTCTCTCTCTCTCTCTCTCTCTATCATTCTTTCTCTCTCTCTTTATTATCATCTTTCTCTCTGTCTCTCTCTCTCTCTCTCTCTTTATCATTGTCTCTCTCTCTCTCTCTCTCTCTCTCTCTCTCTCTCTCTCTCTCGCCCTTTATCATTGTCTTTCTCAATTCAATTGCTTTATTGCTTTATTGGCATGACGTAATAATGTACATATTGCCAAAGCTTATTTTGGATATTTACAATTAAAAATACAAATGAGAATCAAAATTGTCAACGGGACAACAGTCACAACAATAACCAAGTGTCAAAATAACCCTACATTCAACAATAACAATGAGTATACAGTAGAGGACATGTGCAGGTTGATTGGTCTGTCAGACACTGTCCCTCAACTTATGGCAGGTGGCAATGTAGTGCGCAATGTAGTGCCAACCTTGGATAAGGGTTTCAAATTTGGGGAAATGACATTCTCTAATTGTTTTATATTTTTGACATTTTGTCAGGAAATGCAGCTCCGTCTCAGGTTCTGCTGTTGTGCAGTGGTTGCACAGCCTTTCAAGGTTTTTCTAAGGTTTTGATCAGTAACCATGGTCAAATATTTACTGTCGATTTAGGGCCAGATAGCACTGCATTTTGCTTTGTGCTTGTGCTTGTGTTTCCCAATAAGAAACATTGTTTTGTTTGACTGTGTTGTAATTTTGTTTATCCTGATTGATTGGTTGTTCTGGTCCTGAGACTTCAGTGTGTTAGTAGAACAGGTTTGTGAACTCAGGACCAGCTGGATGAGGGGACTCTTTTCTTTGCTCAGCTCTTGGCATTGCAGGGCTTGGTAGTGATATGAGAGGGGGTCACTGTATTTTAGATGTTTCCAAAACTTAATTGCTCTTTTTTGAGTTTTTATTATTAGTGGATATTGGCCTAATTCTGCCCTGTTTCAAAGGAGTGTTTACCCATTTGATGAAATCTTGTTTTGCAAGTGGACCCCACACCTCGCTGCCATAAAGTCGAATTGGTTCAATGACATATTCAATTAGTTTTAGCCAAATTTTAATAGGTATTTAAATTTGAATTAGCTTTTTAATAGTGTAGAATTCCCTGCGTGCTTTCTCTCTCAGTTCATTCACTGCCTCATTAAGGTGTCCAGTTGAGCTTATTTTTAAACCTGAGTAATTGTAGTGTGTGCAGTACTCTATATATTTTGTACCAATTGAGAACTTTGGTCTAATTCCCTGAGATCTGGATCTTCTCTGGAAAATCAATATTTTAGTCTTTAGGGGGTTTACTGATAGGGCTCAGGTCTGGCAGTACTGCTCTAGCAGGTCCAGGCTCTGCTGTAGGCCATGTGCTGTGGGTGACAGCAGGCATAGGCCATCTGCGAAAAGTAGGCATTTAACTTCTGAATTGTGGAGACTAACACCAGGGGCGGAGGATTTTTCTAGAATAGTGGCCAATTCGTTGATGTAAATATTGAAGAGTGCAGGGCTCAGATTGTAACCCTGACGAAGGCTCCGCCCCTGGTTAAAGAATTTATCATTGCCTCTCTCTCTCTCTCTCTCTCTCTCTCTCTCTCTCTCTCTCTCTCTCTCTCTCTGTCTCTCTCTCTCTCTCTCTCTCTCTCTATCATTCTCTCTCTCTCTCTTTATCATTTTCTCTCTCTATCTCTCTCTCTCTCTCTCTCTCTCTCCCTGTCACTCTCTTTATCATTATCTCTCTTTATCATTATCATTCTCTCTCTCTCTCTCTCTCTCTCTCTCTCTCTCTCTCTCTCTCTCTATCATTGTCTTTCTCTGTCTCTCTCTCTCTCTCTCTGTCTCTCTCTCTTTATCATTATCTCTCTCTCTTTATCATTCTCTCTCTCTCTCTCTCTCTCCCTCTCTCTCTCTCTCTCTCTCTCTCTATCATTGTCTTTCTCTGTCTCTCTCTCTCTCTCTCTGTCTCTCTCTCTCTATCATTGTCTCTCTCTCTCTCTCTCTTTATCATTGTCTCTCTCTCTCTCTCTTTATCATTGTCTCTCTCTCTCTCTCTCTCTCTCTCTCTTTATCATTGTCTCTCTCTCTCTCTCTTTCTCTCTCTCTATCATTGTCTCTCTCTCTCTCTCTTTATCATTGTCTTTCTGTCTCTCTCTCATCTCAACGGTGATGATCAGTGGGGCGGCTTGATGGATTGCCCCCACGCTTGGCCTGGAAGCCAGTGAAGCGGAGGGAGGGAGGTAGAAAGAGATGAGGGAGGGGTATGAGGGAACAGTGGGGTAGGGTAGCGCACTGGTTGACACGGTCAGAATGACCGGAGTGGTCACCTGTGTGTGTGTGTGTGTGTGTGTGTGTGTGTGTGTGTGTGTGTGTGTGTGTGTGTGTGTGTGTGTGTGTGTGTGTGTGTGTGTGTGTGTGTGTGTGTGTGTGTGTGTGTGTGGACTTGACAAGAGTTTTTGGAGAGATTGATAGCTTTTCAACGTTATTTGTTAGGTCCAATCAAAACCATGCATGACATTAGCAGAATTGTAAGGCTTTCTCATTTGGTGAGTTCGTTTTGCATTGATGGTTGGAAATTTCACTTAATGACCAATGGAATTGCCTAAATGTACAAACTCCGCCCACCCAGGGCACTGGGCCATGCAAAATGAACTCGCCCATTGCAATGTTGCAACACTGTTTTCCGGTGGAAAATAAACCCGGCAACCATTCTCCAATCTTTTATATAAATAAGGCGCCATGGCTTCTCTCCCAGTGTACTATCTCCTGGTAGGAAACTGTTGGAGACTTTACTTATTGTGTCGATTCCAACAAGACCGAATGTTTCCACGGGAGAAGACAGTGTTGGGCACCCACAAGTTGACGGGGAAAATACCTCCTACCTCATGAGACATGTGAAACAGCATCCTCCCAATAGAAGCTCAGGTAATAACATACCTATGGGAGCTGTCATAAAGTTGAGTGTTTTAGAGGTGTGAAAATCAACGTCATCTCATGTGATGGGGTGTTATTCAGAAAAACATGTTGGTAGAACAGTATGTTTGTTTTACATGGAAGTCAGTGATTTTTGTTTACTCTAGGTTAATGAGGCAATACAAATGTGATGTGACTAAAATGTTACTAGTTGACTAAAATGGCCCACTGTTTTTGTCATTTTGACTAGGGTTGCAAAGTGTCGTAAACTTTTCGGTAAATTTCCAGATTTTTTTTCAGGAATTTTCCATAGGAAGTTAAGCCGGGGAATTTTTGGAATTTTGGGAATTTTGCTTAAATTCATAAAAAAAAGTTAGCTTATAACAGTGACCCTTTTTTTGTGGGATACACCTAACGGAATTTTAGGTCTTGGCATATTTTGGTTAAACTCCCCAATTCAATGGAATTGCAACCCTCCATCACGTGTGCAGTGCCCTCTTCCATCAGAGGAACAGCTGGTTCTCAAGATCTTGCACACCAATGAGATGCTATTGAGACCACACTACTACACTGTCTGAGCCAAGGACTACATGCTTTCTGGTAAGTTTTGATTACAATACTGGGTGGGGTGAATATATTTTATGTGACATACATAATGTTTTGTTAATAAGTAAATAGTAGCCTACAGCAAAGTGTGTTTAAATCATTTCTAACTTGTTAACAATTTCTGCTAGTTAGTTTTTGCTACCATGTGGGTTTTAGCTTGCTTGAGCCTGCTAACTGAGGAGTGTTAATTCACCTGTTTCCATACATGTTTCATTTTAAAACATTTATCTTACAAAGGAGTTGTTTATCTGTACATGGAATTGTATTTGGTTTAAAAAACAACAACATTCTAATCTTTACAGGAAAATGCCACGGGCACTATCTGATGTGTGGAGACATTTCACTGCAGCTAATGTAGAAGGAAAAGCTGTGTACAATTGCAAAGACTGTGCCAAATCAAATGTGAAGAATGCAACAAAGATGCAGAATCATCTGGCCTAGAGCATACAGTCCCCTCAGCGCTCACAACAAGCAACTTCTGACAAAATTCCCTCTACTTCTATTCGAGGTGAAAATGATGAATCAGACACCTTACTGATAGCAACAGCTCATGGTCCTCCTGGAATCAGGTTTTTTGACTCAATGGAGGAACATAGTCAGAGAAATGCTGATGAATGTCTTGCTCGAGCTGTATATGCAACTGGTTCACCTCTGATGTTCAGAGGCAATGTGTATTGGAAGAGATTTCTGAATGTTCTTCGCCCAGCATACACCCCTCCAACCAGACATGCTTTATCTACTCATTTGCTGGATGCAGAGTTCAACAGAGTTCAAGTGAAGGTCAAGCAAATTATAGAGAAAGCAGACTGCATTGCAATCATCTCTGATGGGTGGTTGAATGTACGTGGGCAAGGAACAATTAACTACATGATCTCCACCCCTCAACCAGTATTCTGCAAGAGCACAGACACAAGGAGCAACAGACACACCAGTCTCTACATTGCAGATGAGCTGAAGGCAGTCATCAATGACCTTGGACCACAGAAGGTATTTGCGCTGGTTACAGACAATGCTGCTAACATGAAGGCTGCTTGGTCTAAAGTGGAGGAGTCCTAGCCTCACATCACACCCATTGGCTGTGCTGCTCATGCATTGAATCTGCTCCTCGAGGACATCATGGCACTGAAAACAATGGATACACTCTACAAGAGAGCCAAGGAAATGGTTAGGCATGTGAAGGTTCATCAAGTTATAGCAGCAGTCTGCCTCACCAAGCAAAGTGAGAAGAATAAGCACCACATTGAAGCTGCCCAGCAACACTCGTTGGAGTGATGTTGTCATCATGTTTGACAGTCTCCTGGAGGGGAAGGAGTCATATCACAGTCTACCGATATGGACAGCCCCATCAAGAGGATCCTCCTGGATGATGTATTTTGGGAGAGAGTGGTAAACAGCTTGAAACTCCTGAAACCTATTGCACTGACTGAGGGAGACAATGGCATCCTGTCTGTTCAGACTTTGCTTGCAAAGAGAAGAAATCCATACTGCCCTGCCCACTTCACTGTTGCTCCAAGCAGTGGAAACTGCAGTTATGAAATACATCAAAAAGCATGAAGACTTCTGCCTGAAGCCCATACACACTGCAGAGTACATGTTGGACCCCAAGTATGCTGGCAAGAGCATCCTGTCTGATGCAGAGATCAACCAGGCCTATGGTGTCATCACTACAGTGTCTCGCCACCTTGGCCTGGATGAGGGCAAGGTTCTTGGCAGTCTGGTGAAGTAAACTTCCAAGCAAGGGCTTTGGGATGGAGATGCAATGGTAGTCGTGCCAACATATCTCATCAGCCACCTGATGGAAGGAACTTCATGGATCTGAGGCTCTTTCCCCTGGTGCCTCCACCATCCTCCAAATCCCACCAACATCAGCTGCCTCAGACTGCAGCTGGTCCTTGTTTGGGAACACACACACCAAAGCACGCAACAGGCTGACCAATACAAGGTTTGAAAAATTGGTGGCCATCCGGGCAAATTCGAGACTTTTTGAGCCTGACAACAGGCCATCCTCAACAAGGTTGGAAAGTGACAGTGAAGATGAGGCCTCAGAGTCTGATGTTCAAGAGGTGGACATTGAGGAGGTCCAGGGAGAAGACATGGAAACCTGAGAGGAAGACAACCAAAGCTTTAGTTTCTAGACTATCATTTCATGTATGTTGAAAATGTTTTTGGGAGATGCGATGGATCATTGGGGATCATTCAATATTCCCTTTATTTTGCTGTTCAGTGAAATCATCTCATGTGAAGAGTCAACTAATTTAATTAAAGTTAAATTCATAACAAAATAGTTTTTGTAATTTCTATTGGAAGGATTTAATCATTTGCACTTTTGACGAGGTAAAAGGTTTATGTTTCTGTCTCCATATGAAATGGTAAATATATCCAATGCATAAAAAATCTACATTTAATATAGTATTAATATTAATTTGCGTATATTTCTGTTAATTCCCATATATTTGTAACGGCTTTCTTCCGTCGAAGGAGAGTCGGACCAAAATGCAGCGTGGTTAGTTCGATACATGTTTAATGAGAAAAAAACACGAACAAATACAAAAACAACAAACGGAATGTGAAAACCTATACAGCCTATCTGGTGAAATACAAACACACTGAGACAGGAACAATCACCCACAAACACACAGTGAAACCCAGGCTACCTAAATATGGTTCCCAATCAGAGACAACGAGAATCACCTGACTCTGATTGAGAACCGCCTCAGGCAGCCAAGCCTATGCTATACACCCCTACTCAGCCACAATCCCCAATGCCTACAAAAAAACAATATGACAATACAATAAACCCATGTCACACCCTGGCCTGAACAAATAATTAAAGAAAACACAAAATACTAAGACCAAGGCGTGACAATATTCCTGTTAATTCCCATAGATTCCCGTTAATTCCCATGGAAAGTTTCCACCTCTGAATATTCCCCAAAATGTGCAACCGTAAATTGGACAATAACACGACTAAATCATTATTCAAATGACAAAAATGTCAAATCAAATCAAATTGTATTAGTTACATGCGCGTAATACAACAGATTAAGACCTCACTGTCACGTTCTGACCTTTATTTCCTTTGTTTTGTCATTATTTAGTATGGTCAGGGCGTGAGTTGGGGTGTGCAGTCTATGTTTGTTTTTCTATGATTTGGGTATTTCTATGTTTCGGCCTAGTATGGTTCTCAATCAGAGGCAGGTGTCATTAGTTGTCTCTGAATGAGAATTATACTTAGGTAGCCTGGGTTTCACTGTGTGTTTGTGAGTGATTGTTCCTGTCTCTGTGTTTGCACCAGATAGGGCTGTTTTGGGTTTTCACGTTTCTTGTTCTTGTTTTTGTTAGTTTGTTCATGTGAAGTGCTTTATTAAACATGAATCAAAACAACCACGCTGCGCTTTGGTCCGCCTCTCCGTCAATGGAAGAAATCCCTTACACTCACAGTGAAATGCTTACTTACGAGCCCCTAACCAACATTGCAGTTTCAAAAAAATATGGATAAGAATAAGAGATAAAGTCATTAAAGAGCAGCAGTAAAATAACAATAGCGAGACTATATACAGGGGCTTCCGATACAGAGTCAATGTGCGGGGGGCACCAGTTAGTTGAGGTAGTATGTACATGCAGGTAGAGTTATTCAAGTGAATATGCATGGTTGACAACAGAGAGTAGCAGTGGTGTAAAGAGGGGGAGAGGGGGAGTGAAATGCAAATAGTCTTGGTAGCCATTTGACTAGATGTTCAGGAGTCTTATGGCTTG
The DNA here is from genome assembly GCF_034236695.1 of Oncorhynchus nerka. Taxonomy (NCBI): domain Eukaryota; kingdom Metazoa; phylum Chordata; class Actinopteri; order Salmoniformes; family Salmonidae; genus Oncorhynchus; species Oncorhynchus nerka. The sequence goes on along the minus strand of NC_088408.1, from coordinate 12,313,637 downwards.
GGGTTAGAAGCTGTTTAGAAGCCTTTTGGACCTAGACTTGGCGCTCCGGTACCGCTTGCCGTGCGGTAGAGAACAGTCTATGACTTGGGTGGCTGGAGTCTCTGACAATTTTTAGGGCCTTCCTCTGACACCGCCTGGTATAGAGGTCCTGGATGGCAGGAAGCTTGGCCCCAGTGAAGTACTGGGCAGTTTGCACTACCTTTTGTAGTAGCTACCTTCGGAGGCCGAGGAGTTGCCATACCAGGCAGTGATGCAACCATGATCTCGATGGTGCAGCTGTAGAAACTTTTGAGGATCTGAGGACCCATGCCAAATCTTTTCAGTCTCCTGGGGGGGAATAGGTTTTGTTGTTACCTCTTCAAAACTGTCTTGGTGTGCTTGGACCATGTTAGTTCATTGGTGATGTTGACACCAAGGAATTTGAAGCTCTCAACCTGCTTCACTGCAGCCCGGTCGATGAGAATTGGGGCGTGCTCGGTCCACTTTTTCCTGTAGTCCACAATCGTCTCTTTTGTCTTGATCACGTTGATGGAGAGGTTGTTTTCCTGGCACCACAACACCAGGTCTCTGACCTCCTCCCTAAAAGCTGTCTCCTTGTTGTCAGTGATCAGGCCTACCACTGTTGTGTCATTGTCAAATTGAATAATGGTGTTGGAGTCGTGCCTGGCCGTGCAGTCATGAGTGAACAGGGAGTACAGGAGGGGACTGAGCACGCACCCTTTAGGAGCCCCTGTGTTGAGGATCAGATTGGTAGATGTGATGTTACCTACCCTTACCACCTGGGGGCGGCCTGTCAGGAAGTCCAGGATCCAGTTGCAGAGGGAGGTGTTTAGTCCCAGGGTCCTTAACTTAGTGATGAGCTTTGAGGGCACTATGGTGTTGAAAGCTGAGCTGTAGTCAATGAATAGCATTCTCACATAGGTGTTCCTTTTGTCCAGGTGGGAAAGGACAGTGTGAAGTGCAATAGATATTGCATCATCTGTGTATCTGTTGGGGCGGTATTCAAATTGGAGTGGGTCTAGGGTATCTGAGATAATGGTGTTGATGTGAGCCATGACCAGCCTTTCAAAGCACTTCATGGCTACAGATGTGAGTGCTATGCATCGGTAGTCATTTAGGCAGGTTACCTTAGTGTTCGTGAGCACAGGCACTATTATGGTCTGCTTGAAACATGTTGGTATTACAGACTCGGACAGGGAGAGGTTGAAAATGCCAGTGAAGACACTTGCTAGTTGGTCAGCCCTTTCTCACAGTACACGTCCTGCTTATCCGTCTGGCCTTGCGTCCTTGTGAAAGTTGACCTGTTTAAAGGTATTACTCACATCAGCTGCGGAGAGCGTGAACACACAGTCTTCTAGAACAGCTGGTGCTATCATGCATGTTTCAGTGTTATTTGCCTCGAAGCGAGCATAGAAGTAGTTTAGCTCCTCTGGTAGGCTCGTGTCACTGGGCAGCTCTTGGCTGAGCTTCCCTTTATTGTCTGTAATGGTTTACAAGCACTGCCACGTCCGACGAGGGTCCGAGCCGGTGTAGTACGATTCGATCTTAGTACTTTATCACACAACTTCAGAGCCGATGTAGTACGATTCGATCTTAGTCCTGTGTTGATGATTTTCCTGTTTGATGGTTTGTTAGAGGGCATGGCAGGATTTCTTATAAGCTTCCGGGTTAGAGTCCCGCTCCTTGAAAATAGCAGCTCTAGCCTTTAGCTCTGTGCGGATGCTGCCTGTAATCCATGGCTTCTGGTTGGGGTATGTACTGTATGTACGATCACTGTGGGGACGACGTCATCGATGCACTTATTGATGAGGCCAATGACTGGTGTGGTGTAGTCCTCAATGCCATCGGAGGAATCCCGGAAAGTGTTCCAGTCTGTGAAACAGTCCTGTAGCATCTGCTTCACCTGACCACTTTTTTATAGACTGAGTCACTGGTGCTTCCTGCTTTAATTTTTGCTTGTAAGCTGGAATCAGGAGGATAGAATTATGATCATATTTGCCAAATGGAGGGTGAGGGAGAGCTTTGTATGCATCTCTATGTGTGGAGTAAATAATTTTTCCTCTGGTTTCCACACGTAACATGCTAATAGCAATTTGGTAAAACTGATTCAAGTTTCCCTGCATTAAAGTCCCCGGCTACTAGGAGCGCCGCCTATGGGTGAGTGTTTTCTTGTTTGCTTATGGTGGAATACAGCTCCTTCAATGCTGTCTTAGTGCCAGCCTCTGACTGTGGTGGTATGTAGACATCTATGAATAATATAGATGAAAACTCTCTCGGTAGGTAGTGTGGTCTACAGCTTATCATGAGATACTCTATCTCATGCGAGCAATAGCTCGAGACTTCCTTAGGTTTCATGCACCAGCTGTTATTTACAAAAATACACAGTCCACCACCCCTTGTCTTACCAGACGCTGCTGTTCTATCCTGCCGATACAGCGGATAACCAGCCAGCTGTATGTTGATATTGTTGTGGTTCAGCCACGACTCCGTGGAGCATAAGATGTTACAGTTTTTAATGTTCCGTTGGTAATTGAATCGTCCGCTTAACTTGTCGATTTTATTTTCCAAGGATTACACGTTTGTTAGCAGAATGGAGGGATGTGTGCGTTATTCTATTGCCTACAAATTCTCAGAAGGCAGCCTTCGGCCCCTCTTTCTCGTCCTCCTCTTCACGCAGATCACAGGGATCGGGGCCTGTTCCTGAGGAAGCAGTATATCCTTTGCGTCGGGCTCCGCAGTCATCGCGTCGGTCTCGTCAAATGTGCCGAAGACTTAATGATATTGTAGTCAAAATGACCAAGACCTAATCTAAAAAAGACTGCCATAAAGAAAGATAAAAGGAACACTGGTGTGTGTGTGTGTGTGTTAAGGCTGTGACGGTCATGGAATTTTATATGATGGTTGTTGGTCAGCCAAATGATCACCGATATATATTATATATACACTACTGTTCAGAAGAAATTGCCAAGAAACTGAAGTTCTCGTACAACGCAGTGTACTACTCCCTTCACAGAACAGCGCAAACTGGCTCTAACCAGAATAGAAAGAGGAGTGGGAGGCCTTGGTGAACAACTGAGCAAGAGGACAAGTACATTAGAGTGTCTAGTTTGAGGAACAGACGCCTCACAAGTCCTCAACTGGCAGCTTCATTAAATCGTACCCGCAAAACACCAGTCTCAACGTCAACAGTGGAGAGGCGACTCCGGGATACTGGCCTTCTAGGCAGAGATCCTCTGTTCAGTGTCTGTGTTATTTTTCCCATCTTAATATTTTATTTTTATTCTCCAGTCTGAGATATGGCTTTTTCTTTGCAACTCTGCCTAGAAGGCCAGTATCCCAGAGTTGCCTCTTCACTGTTGACGCTGAGACTGGTGTTTTGCTTCTTTAATCAGCACAACAGTTTTCAGCAGTGTTAATTGCAAAAAGCTTTCACGCCTGTGTAGATATTCCATAAAAATCTGCCATTTCCAGCTACAATAGTCATTTCCAACATTACCAATGTCTACACTGTATTTCTGATCGATTAGATGTTATTTGAATGGAAAGAAAATGTGCATTTCTTTCAAAAGCAAGGACATTTCTAAGTGACCCCAAACTTTTGAACGGTAGTGTATATATGTACTGTAATATAGTGCCTTCAGAAGGTATTCACACTCCTTAACTTTTTCCGAATTTGTTTGTGTTACAGCCTGAATTTAAAATAGATGACATTTTCCCCAAAAAATTGCCACTGTCGAACAATACCCCATAATGTCAAAGTTGAATTGTAAAAAACGAAACAATCCTATGCTGAAATGTTTTGCGTCAATAAGTATTCAACCCCTTTGTTATGGCAAGCCTAAATAAGTTCAGGAGTAATAACATGCCAACAAGTCACATAATAAGTTACATGGACTCACTTTGTGTGCAATAATAGTGGTTAACATACCTCATCTCTGTACCGCACACATACAATTATCTGTAAAGTTGCTCAGTCAAGCAGGGAATTTTAAACACAGATTCAACCACAAATACCAGAGAGGTTTTCCAGTGCTCACAACGAAGGGCACCTATTGGTAGATGGGTAAAACAATTAAAAAACTGACAATTAATATCAATTTAAGCATGGTGAAGTTATTCATTACACTTCGAATCATTTCACCCAGTAACTGGAAAAATACAGATGTCCTTCTTAACTCAGTTGCTGGAGAGGACAGAAATCACTCAGGAATTGCACCATGAGGCCAACGGTGAGTTTAAAACATCGACAGAGTTTAATGGCTGTGATAGGAGAAAACTGAGGATGGATCAATAACATAGTAGTAACTCCACAATACAGTGATAGAGTGAAAAGAAGGAAGCATGTACAGAATACAAATATTCCAAAACATGCATCCTGTTTGAAACAAGGCACTAAAGTAATACTGCAACAAATGTGTCAAAGCAATGAACTTTTTGTCCCGAATACAAAGTGTTATGTTTGGGGCAAATCCAATACAACACATTTTATTTTTTTATTTTACCTTTATTTTACTAGGCAAGTCAGTTAAGAACAAATTCTTATTTTCAATGACGGCCTAGGAACAGTGGGTTAACTGCCTGTTCAGGGGCAGAACGACAGATTTGTACCTTGTCAGCTCGGGGATTCGAACTTGCAACCTTTCGGTTACTAGTCCAACGCTCTAACCACTAGGCTACCCTGTCGCCCCATTACTGAGTACCACTTTCCATATTTTCAAGCATAGGGGTGGCTGCATTATGTTACGGGTATGCTTGTAATCGTTAAGGACTGGGGAGTTTTTCAGGATAAAAAAATAAATATAATGAATCTAAGCACAGGCAAAATCCCAGAGGAAAACCTGGTTCAGTCTGCTGTCCACCAGACACTGGGAGATGAATTCACCTTTCAGCAGGACAATAACCTAAAACACAAGGCCAAATTACACTGGAGTTGCTTACCAAAAAGGCAGTGAATGTTCCTGAGTGTCCGAGTTACAGTTTTGACTTAAATCTACTTGAAAATCTATGATAAAACTGGAAAATGGGTGTCTAGCAATGATCAACAACTAATGTGACAGAGCTTGAAGAATTTAGAAAATAATAAAAGGGCAAATGTTGCACAATCAAGGTGTGGAAAGCTCTTGGAGACTTACCCAGAAAGACTAACAGCTGTAATCATTGCCAAAGGTGAATCTAAGGTGAATTGACTCAGGGTTGGAAAAAAAAATGTGCATACTTTTTTTTAATACAAATATTATAATTTTTTTTCCACTTTGAGATTACAGATTATTTTGTGTAAATCGTTGACCAAAAAAAATGACAATTAAATTAGTTTTAATCCCATTTTATAACACAACAAAATATAGAAAAAGTCAAGGGGTGTGAATGCTTTCTGAAGGCACTGTATATACAAAGCATTAAGAACACCTACTCTTTCCATGACATAAATCAGATCAGTTTCCATGACATAGATCAGATCAGTTTCCATGACATAGATCAGATCAGTTTCCATGACATAGATCAGATCAGTTTCCATGACATAGATCAGTTGAATCCAGGTCAAAGCTATGATCACTTATTGATGTCACTTAAATCCACTTCAGTCAGTGTAGATGAAGGGGAGGGGACAGGTTAGCTAAATAATCATTGTTATGAGACAATTGAGACATGGATTGTGTGTGTGTGCCTTGCAGAGGGTGAACGGACAAGACAAAATATGTGACCAGTATGAAGAAGCTAGGTGTATGTCGCATATCATACTTTACAGGAGAGGCATTTGAATGTTTATTTTATTTTATTAAAATGTGTTTTTTTGTGTGTCAGAAATGCTTTCTGGGATGTGAACTTTCATGTGCCTTGATAACAAACTTGTATGCCATCTGTAAATGCCAAGCGTCACGTCTGGAGGAAACCTGGCACCATCCCTGTGGTGAAGCATGGTGCTGGCAGCGTTATGCTGTAGGGATGTTTTTCAGCGGCAGTGAGACTAGCCAGGATCGAGGGAAAGATGAACAGACAGGACAACCACCCTAAGCACACAGCAAAGACAACGCAAGAGTGGCTTTGGGACAAGACTCTGAATGTCCTTGAGTGGCCCAGCCAGAGCCCGGACTTAAACCTGATCTAACATCTCTGGAGAGACCTGAAAATAGCTGTGCAGCGACACTCCCCATCCAACCTGACAGAGTTTCAGAGGATCTGCAGAGAATAATGGGAGAATCTCACCAAATACTGGTGTGCCAAGCTTGTAGCGTCATACCCAAAAAGACTAGAGGCTGTAATCGCTGCCAAAGGTGCTTCAACAAAGTACTGAGTAAAGGGTCTGAATACTTATGTAACTTATGTAACTTATAGAATAAGGCTGTAATGTAACAAAATGTGGAAAAAGGGAAGGGGTCTGAATACTTTCTGAATGCTCTGTTACCTATTGATGACAGTCATCAGTCGTCATGGTGACATTATATTGTGAGAGAAAAAAAGGTAGCAGGGGGAATAGCCTAGGCTTAGTTAAAGTGATACACTATAAACATGCAGCTCCACAAAACGTTCAGGACCCTGTCCTTTGTGGTCTATAAACACCAGGGTTTTGATGAGTGTAGCAGATGATCACATTGATCTCTGGCTGTGATGAGATGAGAGCGCGAGATAATAGAAAGTTGTTGATGATGAGGACTGGTGGCACGGTGACCAGTCTCTGATTGGCTAACTACACGCAGTAAACATGACCTCAGCAATACCCATTCTGTCTATTAGACACAGTAAACCATGACCTCAGCAGTACCCATTCTGTCTGGTAGACGCAGTAAACATGACCTCAGCAATACCCATTCTGTCTGGTAGACACAGTAAACCATGACCTCAGCACTACCCATTCTGTCTGGTAGACGCAGTAAACATGACCTCAGCAATACCCATTCTGTCTATTAGACACAGTAAACCATGACCTCAGCACTACCCATTCTGTCTGGTAGACACAGTAAACCATGACCTCAGCAGTACCCATTCTGTCTGGTAGACACAGTAAACCATGACCTCAGCAGTACCCATTCTGTCTGGTAGACACAGTAAACCATGACCTCAGCAACACCCATTCTGTCTGGTAGACACAGTAAACCATGACCTCAGCAACACCCATTCTGTCTGGTAGACACTGTAAACCATGACCTCAGCAGTACCCATTCTGTCTGGTAGACACAGTAAACCATGACCTCAGCAGTACCCATTCTGTCTGGTAGACACAGTAAACCATGACATTTACATTACATTTACATTTAAGTCATTTAGCAGACGCTCTTATCCAGAGCGACTTACAAATTGGTGCTTTCACCTTATGACATCCAGTGGAACAGCCACTTTACAATAGTGCATCTAGGTCTTTTAAGGGGGGAGGGGAGAAGGATTACTTTATCCTATCCTAGGTATTCCTTAAAGAGGTGGGGTTTCAGGTGTCTCCGGAAGGTGGTGATTGACTCCGCTGTCCTGGCGTCGTGAGGGAGTTTGTTCCACCATTGGGGGGCCAGAGCAGCGAACAGTTTTGACTGGGCTGAGCGGGAACTGTACTTCCTCAGTGGTAGGGAGGCGAGCAGGCCAGAGGTGGATGAACGCAGTGCCCTTGTTTGGGTGTAGGGCCTGATCAGAGCCTGGAGGTAGTGAGGTGCCGTTCCCCTCACAGCTCCGTAGGCAAGCACCATGGTCTTGTAGCGGATGCGAGCTTCAACTGGAAGCCAGTGGAGAGAGCGGAGGAGCGGGGTGACGTGAGAGAACTTGGGAAGGTTGAACACCAGACGGGCTGCGGCGTTCTGGATGAGTTGTAGGGGTTTAATGGCACAGGCAGGGAGCCCAGCCAACAGCGAGTTGCAGTAATCCAGACGGGAGATGACAAGTGCCTGGATTAGGACCTGCGCCGCTTCCTGTGTGAGGCAGGGTCGTACTCTGCGGATGTTGTAGAGCATGAACCTACAGGAACGGGCCACCGCCTTGATGTTATTTGAGAACGACAGGGTGTTGTCCAGGATCACGCCAAGGTTCTTAGCGCTCTGGGACGAGGACACAATGGAGTTGTCAACCGTGATGGCGAGATCATGGAACGGGCAGTCCTTCCCCGGGAGGAAGAGCAGCTCCGTCTTGCCGAGGTTCAGCTTGAGGTGATGATCCGTCATCCACACTGATATGTCTGCCAGACATGCAGAGATGCGATTCGCCACCTGGTCGTCAGAAGGGGGAAAGGAGAAGATTAATTGTGTGTCGTCTGCATAGCAATGATAGGAGAGACCATGTGAGGTTATGACAGAGCCAAGTGACTTGGTGTATAGCGAGAATAGGAGAGGGCCTAGAACAGAGCCCTGGGGGACACCAGTGGTGAGAGCACGTGGTGAGGAGACGGATTCTCGCCACGCCACCTGGTAGGAGCGACCTGTCAGGTAGGACGCAATCCAAGCGTGGGCCGCGCCGGAGATGCCCAACTCGGAGAGGGTGGAGAGGAGGATCTGATGGTTCACAGTATCGAAGGCAGCCGATAGGTCTAGAAGGATGAGAGCAGAGGAGAGAGAGTTAGCTTTAGCAGTGCGGAGCGCCTCCGTGATACAGAGAAGAGCAGTCTCAGTTGAATGACTAGTCTTGAAACCTGACTGATTTGGATCAAGAAGGTCATTCTGAGAGAGATAGCGGGAGAGCTGGCCAAGGACGGCACGTTCAAGAGTTTTGGAGAGAAAAGAAAGAAGGGATACTGGTCTGTAGTTGTTGACATCGGAGGGATCGAGTGTAGGTTTTTTCAGAAGGGGTGCAACTCTCGCTCTCTTGAAGACGGGAGGGACGTAGCCAGCGGTCAGGGATGAGTTGATGAGCGAGGTGAGGTAAGGGAGAAGGTCACCGGAGATGGTCTGGAGAAGAGAGGAGGGGATAGGGTCAAGCGGGCAGGTTGTTGGGCGGCCGGCCGTCACAAGACGTGAGATGTCATCTGGAGAGAGAGGGGAGAAAGAGGTCAGAGCACAGGGTAGGGCAGTGTGAGCAGAACCAGCGGTGTCGTTTGACTTAGCAAACGAGGATCGGATGTCGTCGACCTTCTTTTCAAAATGGTTGACGAAGTCATCTGCAGAGAGGGAGGAGGGGGAGGGGGAGGAGGATTCAAGAGGGAGGAGAAGGTGGCAAAGAGCTTCCTAGGGTTAGAGGCAGATGCTTGGAATTTAGAGTGGTAGAAAGTGGCTTTAGCAGCAGAGACAGAGGAGGAAAATGTAGAGAGGAGGGAGTGAAAGGATGCCAGGTCTGCAGGGAGGCGAGTTTTCCTCCATTTCCGCTCGGCTGCCCGGAGCCCTGTTCTGTGAGCTCGCAATGAGTCGTCGAGCCATGGAGCGGGAGGGGAGGACCGAGCCGGCCTGGAGGATAGGGGACATAGAGAGTCAAAGGATGCAGAAAGGGAGGAGAGGAGGGTTGAGGAGGCAGAATCAGGAGATAGGTTGGAGAAGGTTTGAGCAGAGGGAAGAGATGATAGGATGGAAGAGGAGAGAGTAGCGGGGGAGAGAGAGCGAAGGTTGGGACGGCGCGATACCATCCGAGTAGGGGCAGTGTGGGAAGTGTTGGATGAGAGCGAGAGGGAAAAGGATACAAGGTAGTGGTCGGAGACTTGGAGGGGAGTTGCAATGAGGTTAGTGGAGGAACAGCATCTAGTAAAGATGAGGTCGAGCGTATTGCCTGCCTTGTGAGTAGGGGGGAAGGTGAGAGGGTGAGGTCAAAAGAGGAGAGGAGTGGAAAGAAGGAGGCAGAGAGGAATGAGTCAAAGGTAGACGTGGGGAGGTTAAAGTCGCCCAGAACTGTGAGAGGTGAGCCGTCCTCAGGAAAGGAGCTAATCAAGGCATCAAGCTCATTGATGAACTCTCCGAGGGAACCTGGAGGGCGATAAATGATAAGGATGTTAAGCTTGAAAGGGCTGGTAACTGTGACAGCATGGAATTCAAAGGAGGCGATAGACAGATGGGTAAGGGGAGAAAGAGAGAATGACCACTTGGGAGAGATGAGGATCCCGGTGCCACCACCCCGCTGACCAGAAGCTCTCGGGTGTGCGAGAGCACGTGGGCGGACGAAGAGAGAGCAGTAGGAGTAGCGGTGTTGTCTGTGGTGATCCATGTTTCCGTCAGAGCCAAGAAGTCGAGGGACTGGAGGGAGACATAGGCTGAGATGAACTCTGCCTTGTTGGCCGCAGATCGGCAGTTCCAGAGGCTACCGGAGACCTGAGACTCCACGTGGGTCGTGCGCGCTGGGACCACCAGATTAGGTGGCTGCGGCCATGCGGTGTGGAGCGTTTGTATGGTCTGTGCAGAGAGGAGAGAACAGGGATAGACAGACACATAGTTGACAGGCTAGAGAAGAGGCTACGCTAATGCAGAGGAGATTGGAATGACAAGTGGACTACACGTCTCGAATGTTCAGAAAGTTAAGCTTACGTAGCAAGAATCTAATTGACTAAAATGATTAAAATGATAGAGTACTGCTGGGGTAGGCTAGCTGCGTTGTTGACACTACCCTAATCAAGTCGTACCGTTGAGTGTGAAGTTTCTACCAATGCTGCTTATCGGGAGCCAGCTGGCTAGCTAGCAATGTTGGTTACGTTACGTTGCGTAGGAGAACGACAATAGCTGGCTAACTAACCTAGAAAATCGCTCTAGACTACACAATTATCTTTGAAACAAAGACGGCTATGTAGCTAGCTATGTAGCTAGCTACGATCAAACAAATCACACCGTTGGGACTGTAATGAAATGAAGTGAAAAAGTGATACTACCTGTGGAGCGACGCGGAATGCGACCGGAATGCGAAAGTTCTATTCAGTAGACGTTGGCTGGCTGTTGGCTAGCTAGGAGTGTCTCCTACGTTAAGGACGACAAAATAGCTGGCTAGCTAACCTCGGTGAATTAAGATAATCACTCTAAGACTACACACTCTAAACTACACAATTATCTTGGATACGAAGACAGCAAAGACAACTATGTAGCTATCTAATACTACACTAATCAAGTCGTTCGGTTGAGTGTGATAGTTACTACAGTGCTACGGTAGCCGGTGAACGTATGCTAGCTGCTAGGCAGATAGGAGGGCGACGAAATACAATAATAACGCAATTATCACTCTAAGACTCCACACTCTAAGCTACACAATTATCTTGGAAACGAAGACAGCAAAGACAACTATGTAGCTAGCTATGTAGCTAGCTAACACTACACTAATCAAGACGTTCAGTTGAGTGTGATAGTACTACAGTGCTACGGTAGACGGTGAACGTGTTGGACAGATAGGAGACGACGAAATACGATAATTACGCAATTATCTTTGATACAACGACGACTATGTAGCTAGCTAAGAGGAAATTGCTAAGATTAGACAAATCAGACCGTTGTACTATAATGAAATGTAATGAAATGTAATGAAAAAGTTATACAACCTGCAGACCGAAGCGCGGATGCGACCAGATCGCTCCAACCCGGAAGACCTCAGCAGTACCCATTCTGTCTGGTAGACACAGTCAACCATGACCTCAGCACTACCCATTCTGTCTGGTAGACACAGTAAACCATGACCTCAGCAACACCCATTCTGTCTGGTAGACACAGTAAACCATGACCTCAGCAGTACCCATTCTGTCTGGTAGACACAGTAAACCATGACCTCAGCACTACCCATTCTGTCTGGTAGACACAGTAAACCATGACCTCAGCAGTACCCATTCTGTCTGGTAGACACAGTAAACCATGACCTCAGCACTACCCATTCTGTCTGGTAGACACACGTACACTTCAGGTGACCTTTAATGAACGGCCAGCCAGCCAACAGTCAGCAAGTCGTTGTCCTCAGGAGGACCCTGTGTGGCCTATTTTTACTTGTCAGCTTTTTCGATCGCAAAGTTGTTTACATTTACATTTACATTTAAGTCATTTAGCAGACGCTCTTATCCAGAGCGACTTACAAATTGGTTTAAAAGGATTCACCCAGAATAGTTTAGGCCTCACCTTCACCTTGCTTTGAGATGTTATGCAGCTTTGAGGTTGTCTTCTCCTCCAGGGGAATGTTGATGGGGACACAACGTTGCAGGTCTCCAGTCCTCTCCAAAGTAATTAGCCCTAGTGTTGTTGTGCTAATGAGTGTACAAGCAGTTGCTGCATTTCCATGTGTTTTCACACATGTTGGAGCGCTGGAGACCTCCAGGTAACAGCAGATGTTCAGAGCAGAGGGTTCTCCTACAAGTTCTTTCACATCTGAAGAGAGAGGCAGAAAGACAGAGAGGCAGAAAGACAGAGAGGCAGAGTCAGAGAGGCAAAGAGTCAGAGGCAGAAAGAAAGAAAGAAAGAAAGAAAGAAAGAAAGAAAGAAAGAAAGAAAGAAAGAAAGAAAGAAAGAAAGAAAAGACTAGGTTTATTCTGCTCTATTCCGTTGTCCTCCAGAGTTGCTGAATGCTTCTCATAAATTCTCACATAAATCAGGTTTGTTCCTCTGTTCATGCACTTTGGCTGGACTAAGAAGAGACCACAGTCTTACTCTCCCTTTAGGTGCAATACCACAACTGGCCAACTTTGCAAAGCGAAACATTTCAAACATTTTAGATTAGATGAGTTTATTAGTCACATGATAAAATTGCAGGGTTCAGTGAAATGCTTAAAAGCTCCAACAGGTCAAAAAGAGAAGTGAAAAAAGCAATAATATAAACAACAGTAATAATATATACATATTTACAATAATAATATATACATATTTACAATCATAAAACCAATAATAATAATATATACATATTTACAATAATAAAAACAACAGTAATAATATATACATATTTACAATAATAATATATACATATTTACAATCATAAAACCAATAATAATAATATATACATATTTACAATAATGATATAGACATATTTACAATAATAATATATACATATTTACAATAATAAAAACAACAGTAATAATATAGACATATTTAAAATAATAAAACCATTAATAATAATATATACATATTTACAATAATAAAACCAATAATATATACATATTGACAACAATAAAACCAATAATAATATATACATTTTTACAATAATAAAACCAATAATAATATATACATATTTACAATAATAAAGACAATAATAATAATAATATATACATATTTACAATAATAAAGACAATAATAATATATACATATTTACAATAATAAAGACAATAATAATAATAATATATACATATTTACAATAATAAAAATTTAGGAACACAATGACAAATATTTGAGGTAATAAAGCTATAATCTCACATTTTTATTTATTTAACTAGGTAAGTCAGTTAATAAGAACAAATTCTTATTTTCAATGGCAGCCAAGGAACAGTGGGTTAACTGCCTCGTTCAGGGGCAGAATGACAGATTTTTACCTTGTCAGCTCGGCGATTCGATCTTGCAACCTTTCGGTTACTGGCCCAACTCTCTAACCACTAGGCTACCTGACTCGAACCACTAGGCTACCTGCCTCTAACCACTAGGCTACCTGACTCTAACCACTAGGCTACCTGCCTCTAACCACTAGGCTACCCTGCCTCTAACCACTAGGCTACCTGCCTCTAACCACTAGGCTACCTGCCTCTAACCACTAGGCTACCTGCCTCTAACCACTAGGCTACCCTGTCTCTAACCACTAGGATACCTGCCGCACACTGCTGCTCCTAAATTCAGTTCCTGGTTGCACATCAGAATATTTAGGCTCATATAATGGTTGCACTGTAGACGCCTGCCAACCATGGAGATGAGTCATCAATGAAGAGTGAACCATCTGGAACTGGTTGTTGTTTCTATCTTCAGGAAGTGTTGTTGAATGGTTTAGGAGGTACCTCGTCCTGGTTTAACTGAACAGTAATTTCCTCTTGCTGCTCTACAGCCGGCTCTCGTTCTCCCAGGTGCCAAGAGTAGACTGGAACTTTCTTGAAACACTTTCTGTTTTCGTTTGAGTCAAGTCAGACCTTGAGTCAGACATTTCTCTATAACTATAACACCCCTTGTATTACAGAAATGAGATATAGGAAGTTGGGGTTTGGGTGGAGAGGGGTCAGGGTTTGTAGTGGGGGTCTCTTCCCACTCTTTTTCCAACTTGGATTCCAACAGTGGATTAGTCTTATTTCTGCAACTTGGAAAGCAAAGCACTGACATTCTGGTTTGATTTGAGTCATCCCTGACCTGGCTTCCGGACTTGTTGCTCCCCCTGAGGGGGTCTTATAGGAGTTTGTGTGGTTGTCCATCTGTCTGGGGGTATTGTTCTCCACACAATGCAAAGAAGAGAAGAGAGACCTTTAAATGCTGTGGATGCACTAGGGTCTCCACACAATGTAGAGAAGAGGAGAGGGACCTTTAAATGCTGTGGATGCACTAGGTAGGGTCTCCACACAATGCAGAGAAGAGGAGAGGGACCTTTAAATGCTGTGGATGCACTAGGGTCTCCACACAATGCAGAGAAGAGGAGAGGGACCTTTAAATGCTGTGGATGCACTAGGTAGGGTCTCCACACAATGCAGAGAAGAGAAGAGAGACCTTTAAATGCTGTGGATGCACTAGGTAGGGTCTCCACACAATGCAGAGAAGAGGAGAGGGACCTTTAAATGCTGTGGATGCACTAGGGTCTCCACACAATGCAGAGAAGAGGAGAGGGACCTTTAAATGCTGTGGATGCACTAGGGTCTCCACACGGAGGGCACATCCACTGTCTGCTCAGACAACCAAGCTCAAGTATCCTGGTGAAAGGGTTTGTCTCCTCTCTAGTAAATCAATCGTCGATCTCTTTATCAGTCTTCCCTTTCATACATTCCTCTATCCCTCTGTGTGTCTAAGAGTTGTACAAGGCATTCAGACTGTAGAGTAGAGTAGAATAGAGTAGAGGACAACAGAGTAGAAGAGTAGAGTAGAGCAGAGCCTTCCCAGACCTTCAGTATACACTCTCTCAGGGCCTTCCCCAGAGAACACTTAGGGCCTTCCCCAGAGAACACTCAGGGCCTTCCCAAGAGAACTCTCAGGGCCTTCCCCAGAGAACTCTCAGCGCCTTCCCCAGAGAACTCTCAAGGCCTTCCCCAGAGAACACTCAGGGCCTTCCCCAGAGAACTCTCAGGGCCTTCCCCAGAGAACACTCAGGGCCTTCCCCAGAGAACTCTCAGCGCCTTCCCCAGAGAACTCTCAGCGCCTCAGCAGCAGGGCTCTTTTAAGTCATAAAAACAATAGAGGAATGATCCAGATGTCATAATATCAAGACAATTCATCTGTGTAGCCTAGTGGACGGAAAGGCAAAATGCTTTTTGTATTACAACGGAGGGGCTGTAGCACAAACTGAACAACTCATTCATTGTCTCTGTTGATGTTTGATGCTGATTTTGTCTCAGCTGGACAGTGTGTAACCAGCCCCAGAACGGCCAAATCACCCAAGTCACTTATATGACAATATGTAAGGACTGTTACCACCACACAGACACACACATATACCAGTGCTGAGTGATTAGTGCTTTTTGA